>NW_025783409.1:0-28831 GCF_021130785.1 Homalodisca vitripennis | reverse complement strand
TTTTTTTGAAGGTAGTCTTTTTTAAAATATATATATACGTATATTGACTTACCAAGTTTTACAAAAGCCCATCCATAGAATATAATCAACGTAAGTTTAACCTACAGAGAACTTCAAGGTTGCATGTGATTGTTTTGGAAGCCGACAAGAAAAGTTTTTTTTTTGTTGCATAAAATGTATAACAATAAAAAAAATCACTACGCAAATCAAATATGTAATAATTGTCAGTCTCAGCGTTGCCAATTCGGGTGGTAATTACCACATTTTGTGGTAATTTAAGGTCTCGGTGGTATTTCAGGTGGTAATTTTGCCCCGGTGGTAAATTGGTGGTAACTTTAAATTAATTAGGGAAAACAACGAACACTGAGAATTCCCGCTTTCAGGTAACCTGATTGATTTCCCATTCAACACATTCAAATCGATATAAATATTACAATTATTGTAATTCAGATTGTTGTTGTTTTTAATACTCTATGCTAAGATAGAAATTGACGGTTGGCATAGTTAGTCTATGATAAAGATCTTTCAGCTGACTGACAAAACAGTTTTAACCTAGTGTTTTCTAGTCCGCTATTTTCTTCGAATTGTTTGTTCAAAAGTTTTATTTAAGTGTTTTTTAATTATTGCTTTTAACTTTTTACCGTGTTTTAGATTGTATTTGTTTGATTAATTCACAAGATTCGTTCACACAAGAAATTTGATGTTCAATTCAAATATTGTAAACAAAGGCTTAACCTAAAATGTTTTAAACCTACTCCTACCGCTATGACAGCCAGCCAGGCTAATGAATTGTTCCCCGCTCGGACAAAGTTCGACGTTAGACATGAATGAAATGCTAACTGTTCCTCTTCCCGATAACAACAACGACTTCGTGAATCCAAAAAAGCGACATATTTACTAAAACTGCAAATGCTTCTCCACCTCCTAAGAAGTACTACCTCGATATGAGTGAGATTCATTCAAAAAACCGATTCAAGATACTTGAACCAACCCATACCAATGTTGCAGATCATAGCTACTGTCTTCCTTCCTCACAACAAGGACATGAAATGGAACAAGGATCTCCTGATGATATAAAGAAAAATAAATCACGATCTAAGATCCCACCAATATTTTTGCGTGACGTAAATAACCACCAAGAAATAATAAAAGATATTAAGTGTAATGTAATATCAAGTTTCACAACTGAAATCAAAGCTAAATCGATCAAGATAAACCTAACAGAAATAAATGACTACAGGAAAACTAACTAACTTTTATGAAAACAAATCAAGTAAAGTTTTTCACGTTTAAACCTTCCCAGGACAAAAACCTTGAAGTGATCATTCGTAATGTTCCCTACTCTCTAACTGACGAAGAAATCAATCAAGAGTTATGTGACATGGGTTTACCCGACCATTAAAGTATCAAGATTGTTCAACAAAAACAAAAGTCCAATGCCACTCTGTTTTGTAGAGCTGGAGAATTCGGAAAAGTGGTCGTGATATTATGAACCTTGAACAATTGTTTCACGCCATAGTTAAAGTGGAAATTAAAAGGAAGTCAAAAAACATCCCACAGTGTCCTGAGATGCCAAGACTTTGGTCACACACAAAAAACTTCTGCAAACTGGACCCTCGCTGTGTGCGGTGCTCGGGATCCCATCTCTATTCAGACTGCCCGGTCAGTAAAGAAACCAAACCAGTGTGTGTTAACTGCGGCGAGGAACATACTTCAAATTACAGGAGGTGTAAATACTACCAGGGCATCAAGCAGAAATTGACCGGTCGCAAGAAATTCCTCCATAGGGAACGACCAAGAATCTCGTCCACAAGTTACAACGACACGACCCGAAAACTCAACGAACCTAGGGAAAACTCAACCAAAATCATCTCCACCTCGATCTCCGTTGAATATGAACTCCCCCAGCTATGCTGAGGTGGCTCATCCGTCGTACATTCCTTCAACTGCAAAACTCCGTAGAGGATCCACAATCTCTGGAAGCAGGTAACATCTCAGGTCTTGACGAAATAATAAGCAATGTAGTAAAAATACTCATACCCCAGTTGAAAAAGGTTATTCAGCAGGTTATTGCTTCTTTCTTTAAAAATGGCCCCGTGACTAACAATCAGGCCCCAACTCTCTTTAAAAAACTTAATTGTTCTCAATTGGAATGCCAATGGCTTGAAAGACAAAAAACATCTCTTTACAGATTTCCTAGTAAGACATTAATATAGATGTTGCATGTGTCACTGAAACTCACTTCCTGCCCAAATGATAAATTTAAAAATAAGTGGCTATTCTATTTACAGACAGGACCGAGTGGCTCCTCATGCCTCTGGGGGTGTCGCAATTTTGATCAAAAGAAACATAAAACACCACGAATTTCTTGCTCCCCAGTTACAAAGTTTTAGAAGCTGTTTCCATAAAAATCAATTTTTACAAAATGGACTCAACTTTTCATTAGTATCAGCATACTTACCTCCTAACAAACGTTTTTGTTGATGAAGATTTTAATAGGATTCTCTATAATAATAGTCCTACTATTTTAATGGGAGATCTAAACAGTAAAAACACTTTATGGGGATGTCGCACTAATAACCCAAAGGGTAATAAATTGAATGACTACTTGATGCGTACAAACTATTAATATATCTGCTCCTGTAGAACCAACATTTATATCCGTGGCAGAGAAAACCAGCAACCTGACATATTAGATATTGTTTTGTTTAATAATTTCAATGAACCGATAGTACAGCAAACCTTATGCGAGTTAACGTCTGACCACTTACCAGTAATTGTAACTTTTTCAATTAAACCCGATTTTACCAATCCTCCATTGAAACTAATAAATGGTAAAGTTGACTGGGCTGTATTTCATAACGAATTAGAAACTAATATTATCTTGCCGAATTGTTTACAGTCTTTCGAAGATATTGACAACTGTGTACTACAATTCACTGAGCTGATTAAAAATTCGGTTTAAAAAAGCAGTCGCAAAACAATCACAAACCATGTTTTGTCCTAATCGCCCTCCGCAAAGAATTCTTAATTTAATTAAAGAAAAACATGTTTTTAGGAGACGGTGGCAGAGACACAGGCATCCAGAAGATCGCATGCAGCTTAACAGGCTCATCAGGAAAATAAAATCAGAATTAGATATTTTCAAAATTAATGACTATCAGAAATATTTGAGTGAAATAAACCCAGGCGATAGTTCAATGTGGCTGGCAACTAAAAGAATTCTCAGAAACGCCTTCTACGATCCCTCCCCTTCAACAAGGCCAGGAGACGTACCAGAGTGACTCTGAAAAAATGTGAGGTTTTTTGCGAATTATTTTGAAAATGCTTTTTCCCCTAACCCTACTGTTAATTTGCAAACTGAAGATGAAGTCAACAGGTTTTTAAATAGCACAATCTTATCTGCTGAGCTTCCCACTCAGTATATCTCAACATCTGAAATTAGAAATGTTATCCAATACCTACCGTTGAGGAAAGCTCCTGGGTATGACTTGATAACAAACTTAATATTAAAGGAACTCCCGCCAACAGCCCATCAGCTATTAAAAACTTTATTTAATGCATGCCTACACGTTGGTTACTTTTCCTAAATCCTGGAAACATGCTGAAGTTATTGTTATCCACAAGCCCGGTAAGCCTGTTAGAAATCCCTCTAGTTACAGACCCATCAGCCTACTACCCACTCTGGCAAAAGTATTTGAAAAGCTAATACAGAAGAGACTATGCAGATTCATTGAAGATGCTCAATGTATTCCTCCCCACCAATTCGGTTTTAGGGCAAAACATTCTACTACGCAGCAACTTGCGAGGTTAACACAAACAATAGTGCAAGGGTTTGAAAATAAAAGACACTCTGCTGCTTTGTTTCTGGATGTTGCTCAGGCCTTTGACAAAGTATGGCACAAAGGCCTTCTGTATAAGCTATTTCAAACTGGACTTCCAAATTACTTGCAAAACATCATCAAATCATTTTTAGAAAACCGGACTTTTTCAGTAAAAATAAATTCTACTCATTCCACTGTTCGACAGATCCGGGCTGGTGTGCCACAAGGCTCAATTTTAGGACCTATCCTGTTTAATATGTTCATGCATGACCTACCCATTCCAGCTCATTCTACGCTTGCTCTTTTCGCTGATGACACTGCCTTGATTTCCCAACATCAAGACATTGACACAGCAGTTGACATGCTTCAGACTGATACAGACCTACTGTTGGATTGGTTCGTTAATTGGAAAATCGCACTTAACCCTCTAAAATGTTGAAGCGAAAATATTTTCGCTAAGAAAATTCAATCCCTTAAGGAATATAGAAATTCAAGATAACATCATACCATGGAATGAAAATGACAGAACTGTTAAATATTTGGGTGTCTTATTAGACTCTAAACTTACTTATAAACAGCACATAAATTCAAAATTAAATCAAGCAAACACAAGATTGGCACAAATGTACCCAATTATCAATAGAAGATCATCTCTTAAACTTAAATGCGCTCTTTTAATCTACCAAGGAATATTCAGACCCCTCTTAACTTATGCTTGTCCAGTTTTGGGGTCCTTGCCTCCATAAATCAAAAATGAACAAACTTCAAGTATTCCAAAACAAGTTTTTGAGAATAGCAACAAATTCTCCATGGTTTGTTAGAAACCGACAGATTCATAATGAATTAGAAATTCCGACCATCTGTGACTACATCCGAAAACTAAGTGCTACATTTCTAGAAACTCTGGACCAATCAACAGGTGCTGTCCATTTTAACATTGGCCAAAGAACTGTCAACAGAAGACTGAAAGCACGTCTTGTTCAAGACATTTTATTATAATTTGAAACTTACATTGTTTGTCAAGTACTAATTTTATTGTTTATTTTCTGTTAACTGTATTATGTTATAGGGTGTCTCCATTGGAGCAAACCCACTAATGTTAATATTTCTATGTTCTTCTGTTCTCTATGATTCAAACTTCTGTGTATAATTATTTACTTGTAGTAATTGAACCAGAAATAAAGCTTTTGAAAAAAGAAAAGTCTATGATAACAACAACACCAGGGATATTTAGTCTATGCTGTTAGTAATAGTGTTAGTGTTCTTCTTCTCTTGAATTTTGGTTTCTATTTTCTTATTTCTTCTAGTGAAGTTATTCAGTTGAGATAAGTTGATCAGTTTAATGGATGATAAGATTTCATAGCCGTGTGAGTTGGCTTTAGTTAAGTACGTTTTTCCAAGATACGTAAGATTTCAAGTTTTCTTTATCGTGCATTTTAATCCGTGGACCTAGAATAGTAAAGTATGTAGTGAAATTGTGTAGACTGTGGCCAAGGTATAGGCTACAAAAATGTAGCAATATTTTTTCTTCTCGGACTAGCCCATTATTTTTATTGTGTTCATGTCATAACTGTTAGTAGTGCTTGGCCAATCTTTTCCCCTTGGACCATTATTTTATAGTGCATATAACTTAAGAACGTAGATCTCTTTTTTGCAATGCTATTTTTCTTCTTGGACTATTATTTTTAGAGTGTAGATGACACTTTTGAGAGCTAGCTTTGCTGCTTTAAGTTCATACAAATCATTTGTTTTGTAAATATGATTAGGGGCCTATAGCTAGGTAACGACCTAGTCCTATTTATGCTTTGTAATACCTACTACTAGCCTATCTGCTCTGCTTCATAATTGTTTTCCCTAAGCTTAACTAAACATCACCTAACTATAGTTAGTGTTGGCCTAACTAATTTACATTTTCCATTTACAATCCATCTAACTTTGAACTAGCTTTATTGACATGAATCTCTAATTGGACTAACTTAAGTTACTAAGATGGATAAGTTTATTATTAAAGGTAGGCCTAAGCCTAAGAAAGATGAAGATGAGAAAAAAGACAAAGATGATGAAAGTAGACAGAGCAAGTCGTTTGTAGAAAGCTCACATGGTGAATCGAGCAAAAAATCTATTTGGCCTAGTTTCAATGTCTCTTGCAATCCCAATGGAGTACGAAGACTTAGGAATAGATCCAGATGATCCAGAACCATTAGGTCAAAGCTCTAGTGAGGAGGACCAGGTTAATATTGCTGCTAGTAGCAAGGAAACTGAGCTTGATACAGACCTAGCCGTACACTCAACTTCAAATACCACCCAACCAAAAACTGCTGCTAGGCCTAAAATTGTGTCTAGGTTTACCCATACTGCCACCATTAGGCCTAGTAAAAAAGAAAGAAAATTCAATTCAAACTGGTTGAATGACCCCCAGTTCAAAAACTGGCTACAAAAAAAAGTCAAAGAAAGAACCGGACAAGACATGGCATATTGTAGTGTCTGTGATGCAGTCATGGGGGCGCATAAAACAGAGATTGTGCGTCATGGAAAGTCCCTCAAGCACCTAAAATTAATCAAGGAGATAGCCACTAACAAAGACTTAAAAAAAATTGTTCAAAGAACTACAACAGATAAAAGTGTCAAACGAGCAGAATTAAAATTAGCCGGCCTAATTGCAACCAACAACCTGCCCTTTTCGCTGATGGATACATTGATTCCGCTGTGCAAATCGGTCTTTCCGGACTCAGAAATTGCTGCTAAACTGTGTATGAAACGCACTAAAACAACAACTGTGATTAAAAAAGCCTTAGGTCCCGCATTCATGGAATTGATTTACCAAAAACTAAGGGCACCAGGATCGTTTTTCTCCTTGATCATGGATGAGACAACGGATCAGGCATCGGTTTAATCAATGTGCCCTCACAGTTATCTATATTGATGATGTAACTGGAACGCCAAAAACTAATTTATTTGACATGTTTGAAGTCAAATCTAGCACTGCTGATGAATTATTCACTGGTATGATGAACTCGCTGAAATCAAAAAATATACCCATTGAAAACTTAGTGGGATTTAGTTCTGACACATGTAATGTGATGGTGGGGCAGCATCATTCGGTTTTTTCACTTTTGAAAATAGAAATCCCTCACATTGCATGTGTCAAGTGTTCTTGCCACATGATCCACCCTGGCGGCAAGTAAAGCATGTATGAAGTTACCAAAGACAGTGGAGGATTTGCTCCGAAATCTTGGGGCTCACTTCAGCAGAAGTTTTGGGAGACAGTCTGCCTTTGTACAGTTCCAAGAGTTTTTTTCAAGAGGAAATCCACAAAATACTATCACCAGCAGTAACAAGATGGCTGTCATTAAAATCTTGCGTTGACAGAGTGATTGAACAATTTCAACCGTTGAAGGCCTACCTGCTGACCGCTTCTGTCGAAGACCCGTCAAACACAGTGGATAGCATGTTAGCTGCTATGAACAACCAATTTATCTACTTATACTTGGAGTTTATGTCTTATGTTCTTGGTATGCTAACAGATTTTAATGTAATGTTCCAATCCGAAACACCACTTCTCCATAGATTGCGACCAGAGGTTCACAAGATGCTTCAAGATCTGTGTACAAACTACATGGACTTAAACTACATTAAAAATACACCCATCATGTCCATTGAGCATTCAAACCCCCGTCATTTCCTGCAATTAGAACAAATATATTTAGGCATTCAGGCAACAGAAACATTTAATGAATTAAAGAAAAATGCAGAAAAGAAAGATATTGAAGTTTTCTTAAAAAGTATTTTAAGCTTCTATGTGGAATTGGTCACACAAATCAAATCTAGATTTGATTTTTCTGATGAAGTTTTTGATGTCCTCAGTGTCTTGGAGCCAAAAAGTGCCCAAACCTTCAAAGTAAGGTCTTTGGCTCATGTCATTAACAGATTTCCCGTTCTGAAGAAAGTTGTTGATGTCCAAAAACTCGACAATCAGTGGAAAAGTCATGCTTTGCTAGACTTCAAAGAGCATAAACTTGATGCAAATGAGTCTGCTATGCAATATTGGAAGGCTGTATTCAGTCTAAAGACAGTCGCTGGAGATGCTATGTTTACAGAAATACAAAAAGTGTTTAACTTACTTTTTATACTGCCATTTTCAAATTCATCTGTCGAACGAATATTCAGTGAACTGAAGCATTGCAAAACCAATGACAGAAACAAATTGAAAACAGAAACAGTCGTTTCATTGATGGGTACAAGGGAAGGAATCCGAAATAGCGGTGGATGTGTTAAATTTGAACCTACCAAGGAAATGCTCACAAGAAATATATGGCAATAAGAAATTAGGCCTTATTATTATTATTTGGCTTTTAAAAAAACTAAAACTGTGTTAATATAGCCAAATATATTGTGATTCATATTTTGGTCATCAAGTGATATATTGTGAAATAAATTTTGTGTGTATATTATATATATATATATTTATATATAAATAAATATTTGAACCTGAGTTATAGAGTAGGCTAAACACATCATGGTAATGCTAGCCTTCTAAGGTTTTAATTTCAAGACTATGTGTGCCTAGCACTTTGCCTGACATTAAAAAATTGTGGTTAACACATTTAAAAACAGTGATCTAGTGTAATTTTTTCCATAAAGCTACAAGTTGAGTTAAAGGAAAAAAGTGGATTTTTTAGAACAACACATAACAGTTCATGTGATTTATCATACAAATTTATTAAACTGTACATCAGTAAACAACCTATTTTGGAGGTAGGATATCATGAAAGAGTGTTGTAAGTATTTTTGCTTAACCTTGCATGTTTGGTTTTGGTAGGCCTTTCCTAAAATAATACTTTGTAGGCCTATAGTATGTTCAAACCTAAAGCCTGTGCTTAGCTGGTTGACAGTGAGATTTTAGAAGTCATTTACATATTATATTCCTTTACTCCTTCTTTGAATCACAGCAGGATTGCATGATTAATGTCTGCTTTATCAGTTTACAAGTTTCTATTTAAAAACTTTGGCATGGATCCAAGCTCATTGAAAGTTAAATTTGTTTTTCTGAAACTAACTTTTTCATGCAAATTGTCTCTGTAAAAAAAGTAAAAAGTTAATTTTTTTTACAATATAAGTTATGATATTATGCTCTAAAATCAACCATATTCAATGCAATAAAAAATCCTGCTCGTTAAGCCATTTAAGAGTGTCTAACCTAGAAAACCTGGAAAAGTCAGGGAATTTTATATGTTCAGTTTGGTAGACACCCTGCATTTACAAATATAGACTGTCATACGATGTCGATAACACACTTTAGTAGCCTAAATATACTTTTAAAGCAAGGTGGTAATTTGGGCTCATAGGTGGTATTTTTTTCAGGTACTGGTGGGAATTTTCCAAAAGTGGATTGGCAACACTGAGTCAGTCTACAACTACGACTACAACGTAAAGGCCAGCCAACAGGCAAAAAGAAAAAAAAAAGACTACAACATAACCTCATCCGTATCATTACACAATTATTTGAATGAAAATAGTCTGTGAACTAGTGTAATAACTATGTTTTGTATTGTGCATTATTATTTGTTTGATGTTATAGACATATTGATATAATGTTTAGTATGGTAACCGGAATATTAATTTGTCATGTTCAAGAATATTTTCATGTTAAAATAGAAAATTATTGGTTTAGTTATAAGGATAACATTTGATTTTAACAACTTTGGACATGGAGAAGTATATTGAAAATAAACCTAGTACTAGTTATTCTCAAAACGTACTACACAATTTAAAAACATATTTTTTACATGATGATTTTAAATCCAATCTTCAAAGGGATGCTGTTTATCAAATATTAAGAGGTATGTTGTACCAGTAAACATGAAATGTTAAGTAGGATGCATTAATTGTTTCGGTAAATAAATTGTTTTGTAGTGTATGTTATTTAAGATTGCTACATTTGAACAATAATAGATAATGGCCTGTGTGAAATTTTAAGTTAGGGTATATCCCAAAATAGTCCATCAATTTAGGGATTAAAGGGAATCTGAGTTTAATACTAAACTGCAAATTCTAAAGTTAAAATATTCATTGTTAAACCTGCCATTGGAGGCCCATAGCTCATATGGGAAAAGCTGATGAGAAATTGTCCTATAGCCTATATTGAAACAATATTTAATTTATTACGGCTCCGTCTTGCATTTAAGGGCATGAAAGAACCATGTATGATCGTCGCAACGTCGCCTTCAACAATCTGACTGTTTTCGCTTTCCAACAAGCATGCACCAGCCATGGCAAATTAAACAAAATTTGTTTAACTAAATTAAAGTTTTTTGTTTAAAGGTTATTTTTGCTAAATTAAAGTGACCTTAAAAATAGTTTTGAATTGTGTTTACAAAAATAAATTGCCTATGAACAAAAATATTTACTATAAGCTCAATAACGTGACCAATGCCAAGGTTTTTTTTGCCTTTTGGATTCTGGATTGTATTCGAACATCCAGGATTCATTCCCATTTAGAGAGTTTAAAAAGCCTGGATAATTTCTAATCAATTCCAAAAATTCTTTACTGCGCCAAACTTGAACTTTTTTCTGCACTTCCGTCAACACCTTCGGTACAAGTTTCGCCCAGACCTTTCAAATTTGTAAATCCTCCGTCACTATCTCATGTCCTGCAAATTTTGAAAAGTTCAGGGTGTCAGCAATTCCTTGGATACTTAACTGACGGTCTGAATTCAAAACTTAGTGCACACGCTGGATGTTTTTAATCGGTTCGGACTTTTGTTGGGCGTCGAGAACGAGGCTTGTCGGTGACCTCCCGGCCCTCCTTGAAGGCCTTGTGCTACTTTCTGCAAGCAAGCGCTCCATCGTGCCGTGACACAATTGAAAAAGAGACTTTGTGCAAAGACATGTCCTATCAATCCTACTGTTTGGAGCAAACTGAGACCGGGTGTGTTTGGAGGGGCAGAACCCCCACCACATTATCCGACAGGCCCGAATGCGCTGCGATGGATGGTCGCGTCACAATAAAGTCAAACTCATTATTTTTCGTAATGCACCCTGTAAGTGTCATCAAATTGTTTGTATTTAAATGTACAAAGATTGAATATCAAAAGTGTAATCTGTGATTATTTGGAGTGTTCACAAGTTTCGACAGTACACACAGGTTTCCTGGTGATGCAAATCTTTTGATAAAAATAAACTCATAAAATAATAGATTAAAAAATACTCAACTTATTTTTTTAATCCAAATGTTTTTAGGAGCAGCAACAATTTTGATTAAATTAATCTGAACAAGGAAGTGATAGATTATTTAAATGTAATCCTTTGTTAGACACAGTTTGTCAAAATAAAATGGCATTGCAAAATTCACGAGTTGTAATCCTTGTTCATGCACTGCTTTTATGCTCTCCCAAAAATTAAAAATCTAAAATAAAATGAAATTGCAGATCAAATATGTTAAGACAGGATAAAAATACAACTGATAATCTTTTTGTTCCAGGAACCAATGATGTGTTTGTCTCGATGCCAACTGGTTCTGGAAAGTCCTTGTGCTTCCAGTTACCTGCCGTTATGCAAGAGAACAAAGTTACAATTGTATTTTCTCCTTTACTAGCCCTAATGAAGGTGAGGGCTTCTGAAATTCTTGAAATAATTAAATTTTAAAGACATTTCAAAAAGATGAATTTGAAAAATGGAAAAAGTTTTACAAACCAAATTTAAGTATATCATTCTGAAAGATATATACACAATTTTTATCCATTATTCACCATCTAATACCTACAATCTGCTATGTAATAATAATAATTGAATTGAATAGGTAATGAAATGTAAATCCTTTAATTAGCTGTTTTTGTTTTATCTTTTTGTTTGCTGTAAATTTACAAACAAATCAATTTTAATTAATTCAACATTTTAAAATTTCTTGCTTTGTTTTTGAAATATAAGTATAATTAATTAATTTAATATTTATATAAAATGTTATAACCCATCTGTTTATAGTAAAGGTTAATTTACATTAATTTATTGTATTATTTTTTACTTTCATATTTTTATTAGGTTGTCTAATTCAAAATTGAAAAAATTTATATTTTTAAAAACTCTGTTTATTCTTTACAACATTGAGAAAAACGATAGAATATATGTTAAAAAACAAAAGTACAGCAGTGCTTTTTCTAACATTTACACAGTACAGTAAAATTACATGGCAATTTTCTCATAGGAATTTATAAAATAGTATAGGGCTAAAATGATTAAATTGCTCACTTTCAGAACTTTGAGATGCTGGATTTGGAGTTTCATATGTTACTGTGGTACAGGGCTTTTTCTGTCTTTTTGGAGAATTGTGCAATTGTATGTGAGCTGACATTGTTGCAATGCTATATTCTGTATTGTTTGAGTCTATGTAAAAAGTATTGTTTGTATAAATTATGTTAATTTTTCTTTGAATAATATATTTTGTTTTTAGTATTAAAATTATGTTACAAAAATCTCATAACATATCAGATCACAATTTTATCTTATTAGCAATAAACAAAAAATAAAACTACTTTCTGTTTGTTTTATTTTTATTGTCTGTTTTAGGATCAAATTGATCATCTAAAAAAGCTAAAAATCCATGCTGACACTATTAATTCTAAGACACCTGCTGCTCAACGTGAGAAAATAATAAATGACCTCAAATGTAAGAAAACATCTTTAAAGCTTCTATATGTGACACCTGAACAAGCAGCAACCAATACTTTTAAGGTAAGTCTTCTGTTGCTGGCCAAGTTCTTTTCTCAAAATTTGTATTTGTATTATAATTTAATAATTTTTATTTGGAAAGTGTTTTAAACACATGTGTTAGGTACTTTTGAATACCCTTAGCCAAAGGTAGGAGGAGAACATAACGGCATACTAAATCAACATAATGTCATGAAAGTTATAACTTGCTATTTTAATTTTTTAGGTTTTACGAGTTTTAAATATCCTAAATATTGAAATTAATTAGAAATGTGAATAAGTTTTATATTCATTTTATAGAGAATTCTGTGATATAAAACCTAACAAGGCAATTAGCAAACTTCAATGGTATAACAAAATAATTAGATGTAATAATCAAGTAATGAATAGTGTATTGAATTTGGGCAATAGATCTCTTTATTACAATTAGTTATAGAATAGAGTTGTAAATGGGTTATCTTTTTTTGTCAAGCAATCATGGGCTCTTGAAGTAATCAAGTACATAATTTGATACATTCTGTATTTAAAGTTTGATTTATGTTTTAACTTGGTTTCTTTGTTATCCAAGCCTAATAACACCCAATGCACAGATCTATCTGTTTTTGTAATTTGTTTATAATACTGAAAATACAACTTTTTTCACCAATTGTTAATAGTAATAGAATATTATAATTAATTACTATATCTGTTGCATTATGGTTTTTTTTTATTGGAAAATATAAATCTTGAATCTGTAGTGAAATAACTAAAGTTTATTGTGTGAACTTTTAATTTGTTATAGGATATTCTGAGAAGCTTATACAAAGTGAAAAAGGTAGCTTACATTGTAGTGGATGAAGCACATTGTGTCAGTCAATGGGGTCATGATTTCCGCCCAGACTACCTCAAGCTGGGAACTCTACGACAACAGTACTCTGACGTCCCGTGTGTGGCACTCACTGCGACTGCCAGTGCTGTGGTCAGTCCTTACATCACCAATAGCATTGATAGAAATTAAATAATACACTTATCATTAAAAAACTCTTCTCTACCATTCTTTAACTAATTCTTCTGACAGTCATGTAACTTGTTGGTGGTCCATTTTTGTGTGTTTTTTTCAGATTCAAACAAGTAAAACAAACCTTATTATTAATAAACACACACACATATATAAGAGTATTTTAATTCTGCAATTCCCTATTTAATCCTTCTTCTGACAGTCATTTCACTTAAATTTGGTGGACCATTTCTGTGTATCCTTTAAGATTATATAATTTTATTATATAACATAAAAGAAAAATATGAAACAATATTATGAAGTTATTGTAAATTCATCCTATATTGCATATTACAATAGATGTTTAATCTTTAAAAGGCTGGCTAAAACTTAGACTTGCTAGCCAAAAAGTCCAGGTTTATTTGATTTATTTTACATGCTGTACTTTTACAAATATGATTGGTTATAACCCTGCAATGCTTACAGCTAGAATGGTAATTGTTTTTAAATTTATTCTTTGAGAAATTATCTTTATTTAATACTGTATAATTACGAACATTTTATACCCTTTTTTTTACTGTGGAGAATAAAGTTCATATAAAATAATTTCTCATTCACAATGAGAAAAAATTGAACTTGTAATTAACTTCTAGTTAAATAGTGGCTTTGTTATCTGTTCTACTACTATTTGGCTTTACTACTTTTTCATTTCAGTCCAATACCTCAATTTTTACAGCATCTATTGTTTTATTAAATTAAAATAATGTTAAAAAAACTAAATTTTTTAAAATTTAAAATTCATTATTTTTATTTTTGTTTGTTATTACGAATATGGTAATGTATAAAAACGTAGCCAATATAAGTTGTAGATCACTCAAATTTAGCTCATTTATCATTAAGTGAAACACACAATAGTATAATAACCAATATCAGCATTTAACCTAATAAAAAAAGAAGTAGTTTAACAAAACATAAACAAACATCAGCTGGAACAGAACAAGGAACGGATTATGCGCAGTCAGTGTCAGCTGGCAATGATGATGAAGAGTAAAGTTATTTATATATCTTTTGTAATCTGGTGTAATTTAATTGAGATATTGTTATATTTGGGTATAATGGTTAATTAATAACATATAGATACTATATTTTATTGACACTTAAATGTTGATTTTATAACTGTCTGAAAGATTGAACATTGATCTTTTAGTGAGGACAGTAGTCTTTTTATATATTATATAATAATATTCCACAGTCTTATAAAAAACTTCCCTTATCTAAATTTACTGAAACATCATAAGAAGTACTTTGTCAAAAAAAACTTCATTATAATGTAAATGAATTCCTTAAAGACAGTTTATGATAAAAACAAATAATGAAAATATATTTTTGATACAAATTTAAAAAAGGATTTAATCCTTAGATTTAATCAATGTTTTTTTTATGTTTTATAACTTTTTTATATCAATAAAATTTGTTTAAAATTTTATGTTTTAGAATAAGCTTTAGTTTTGTAGTATTGACTATGTAACAGTATTGTATTACACTGTGATAACAGAAAACGTATCGTACAATAAATATTTATGTATTGTATATTACGACTGTCTAATGTATCAAACATTGCTATCTACAAAGGGTTAATAAAACTAAACAATATACCTTGCAAAATATTATTTGTTAATACTGATACATGTTTCGGGGCTAAGGCCATGATCACAGTACCATATAACACAAAAACTAAATAAACCAATAAGAAACACCTTGAACCCATACAAAATTTAAACAACCATAAAACCAAAAATATGTTTCAAATTAATCAACTGACTTGCATGGCATGACAAAGTTGATTTTGTACAGGTGTCAATTTCACTCTATTCAATTACAAAAATTAAAAATATAACTTTAACTCACTATTGGTGTTTCAATGGTATCTAAATCATATTGCTATTGAAATTTTGTGCAATGATAAATGCAAAAGTGAGTGGTTGTTCACTAGTTTGAAATTTAGGATAGGTCCAAATGAAATTTTTAGCAATCGGAAGCATTTCTGAGAGTATTAAGCTATACTGTGTTTTGTGTATAATTATTGACAACTGGCAAAAATATAAGCCAGGTCTAACTAAATATATTGTTTAGGCAAAACCAGATAAGGTATGCCAATTGAATATTCAGTTTTGTAACACAGTCATATATACAAGGAAAACGTAAATTAAATTCTATTGTTAGTAAAATTATTCTTGTACTTTTGTGTTATATTTACCACATTTACTTCGTGTGTGCTGTATTAAGGAATAAAAATAAACATTCCTTGTTGTTGTATTGTGTTGATTCATTTTATCTCAGTAATTGAGAAAAGGTTGGTTGGATGGTTGGCTCTTGGGTATGGTAAGTTGGAGCCCTTGTGTGTTAGACAGCTAGTTAGCTCAGGTAACTCTGTGCTCTTTTTTTTCTTGAGATCAATATGCCCTAGGTAAGATCTTAGGTTTTCAGTTATAGTTGTGACAATATAAGATATGGATTTGGTAGCTTAAAATATGGATAGGATAGGTTAATACTACATGCAATGTTTATGGCTAGATTTCATATTTTTAACCAAAGTTATACATGAATACAAATAGTAAGTGAGGTAGGTGTAATGCATAAATAGTTTGTATTCTTCAAAATGTTTTATTATCCAGCATATTTCTGAGTTAACCAGCTGTTTGGGACACATTTTGTTGAATTTGGCCTATATAATTATACACCATGTTTATACAACATAATTATTATTTTTCAGGTAGTGGAGGACATAATCAATCAATTGAAGTTAAAAAATCTTAGAAAATTTAAGACACCGTGTTTTCGTTCTAATTTATACTACGACATAATTTATCAAGACTCTCTTGAACATTCCTATTCTCATTTAAAACAATTTGTTGTGAAACATTTGCCAGCGGAAGAGGAGCTAAGTCCTGTGAGTATTCTTTACTAATTTCCTAAGAGTTAGGTAAATTAATAATTGTATTAGAATAACAATTAATAACACTGCGAAATCCAAAGTTGCTACCCCTGGAAAATTGTCTCCCTAGGCCTTATTTGTCATTGATAAAATAGCAGCAATTTTGCTTTGCTTGTGTTAACCAATGTGTGAAATTAACACAAGTTAAACAAAATTGTTGAGATTTTGTCAGTGCTGTATAAGTCCTATTTTCCAGGGGTAGCAACTTTAGATTTGGCGGTGATTGACGCTTGACATAGCAAATCTCCAATCATTAGCTGCTTAAATTTAGTGATTTAAAAACGGCTCCATTGACATTGGCACTATGTCATTGGTGCACAGTATTGCCATGAGTTTTACTTGATCAATTGTCTGCTCGGTCGCCTGAGTGCTTCTGGTTGAGCCGACTTTACAGCGCCCTTAGAAGCTTGATAGTCAAGCCAATTTGTGAAATCGGTGCGCCATACTACTCTTGTACTCTTTGACTTTGACTCAAGCTGGCAGCATCCATTCAAGGAATACTTTAAAACATATTGCAAACATTTCTATAGTGTGTTTTGGCTTTCATGTTCCAGATGTAACAACAAAGTTCGTGCTGTTAATTTCACTCTATTCACCACCTATTCACCAGAATACCAGTGGAATAGTTTGTGTAGCTATATTTAGCGTTTGGCATTCATGTGCAAATTATAACAAATAGAATGTGGGTGCCTCTAACTTCAGAGCAAAAATCACTTCAACAAAATGCATCATAATTAAGTGAAATCAGTGTTGAACTCTCAATTTTTATGGTATGGTTTGCTTTATGCTCTCAACAATTTCCTCTCACCAACAATCAGCCCAATTGTCTTCTTCTTTACATTTATCTGTAACTTGTGTATTTGTGGAATTTGAGGGGAAGGGCGGCAAGAAGCTAATTATGGCTCTGTATTTTATTTTCCATATTATATAGCCCTGAACTGCGAATTGACGAATAAAAATAGTTACGCACTTTCTTCAAACTGTAGTTATACACTACTTTAGTTTCAACTGATAATAAGTCATATTCTGGTATCAGTGTCAATAAATGTTAAAAGCAAAGATTATCCATCTGGAGTCGTCATAGTTTAACCCTTTCCATCCCAGCGTCCGGTTTTCCGGACGTTCGAAAAACATCGCAAAAATCCCCGCGTCCGGTTTTCCGGACGTTCGAAAAACATCGCAAAAAATCCCGGCGTCCGGTTTTCCGGACGTTAAGAAAAAAAATTTTTTTAATGTTTATTAACTCGGAATATTTATATAAATTATATATAAATGTTCGCAATAACATATACCGTTATAAAAACATCGATTTATTACGCTATAATGTTTTATTATTGTCAACTTATTTACTTCTTTCTCTTTGTGTTGCGTCATCAACTGTGTTGAATTTTATCAGCTGTATTTGTTGGGTTTCATTCCAGCTTGTTGTTGAGAGGGGTAATAACATAAGTATTACAAGTAAACCAAAAATGATAAGGGAGTACAATGACTTTATGGGAGGGATTGATGGAAATGATCAGATGCTATATCATTATTTCAATGAAAGAAAAACCATCAAATTTTGGAAGAAACTTACATTTAATAATTTCTAGAATGCTCTTAAATTTATATACATTGTACAAAAAACAACACAGATAATCCTGTAAGTAGGCTTCAATACATATCAAACTTGGTTGGTGAATTGACAGTTAAATAGGCACATGGGAGAGGAGTAGGCCTAGGTACTCATCAAAATGAAGCCATTAATGCAAACAAGGGTGGTACAAAATCACTTTTTGAAAAAATACCAGAAAATAAAGAAAAAAAACTGCTGTGTGTGCAGTGCAAAAAGTACAAGAACTGGAAGGAAAAGAAACAAGTTTACTTTTATTTGTGTTAACTGCAAAAAGGGCCTGCACACTAAATGTTATCCTTTCCATAGATGTTTGTAAACAAAAAAAAATTTTATTGACTCGGATGGTAATTTTTAGTTTTTATTTTGTTAGGATTAGGAGTTTTTTTTTTAGTTAAAAATATGAAATAACTCATTGTTTGCCTATTGACATTCAATATATTTGGTTAGAACTATATGTTATGTAGAAGTGGAACATGATATGCCATATTGTTGTTATAACTGGGGAAAACTCCAAACTACAGTGATTTTAAAAAAATCCAGAACTTTTTTATTTCTCAACATATCAGTGTGAAGTATGGATTTTTTTGAAGACTGTTAAATGTGGTTTTGTAAAGTGTTATCAATCTTGGTTAAATAATTTTTTTATGCCCATCCACAACGCAACAAAGTAAAAAAATCCTCAAAATATTTTTTAGTAAGTACATATTATTAAAAAAAAGTTATTTTAAATATTTGCATGTCGTTTTATATTTTATTTTATAGTATATATAACATATTTAGGAAGCTAATAACACTTAAACTACTAAAATTGCTTCATAAATAAATTTGTTATGGGTTTTCTAGTAAAATACGACAAAATGAACTAAAAGAGCCTGGGATTTTTGGGTATGTCATTAGTAAAAATACTTAGGATTTTTGGAACAAATTAAAAAAAAGTGTCTGGGATGGAAAGGGTTAAGATTCACGAACACAGTACAAACACATTGAATAATATTATGAGAAACACAACATTTGATAGAGCTATCATGCACGAATATTAAACATGATATAACATCACGGCTGGCAGAAGTTGTGTTTCTCGTATTATTTATTTATTCGATTTGTTTGCACTGTGTTTGTGAATCTTAAACTATGATGAATCCAGATGGATAATCTTCGCTTTTAACATTTATTTACAACGATACCTGATGACTTTCCAAAAGTTAAAATTATAGTAGTGTATGACTACTACTGTTAGACGTAAGTACGTAATTATTTGTTATTACTATGTCCTTTGTTCTATATTACCATCTCTATAAACCATCCTTTCTTCAGTGAGATTTCTGAAATTCTAACACATTATTTCTTTCTGTCCGAATATATGCTCACTATGACAAAACTATTATATCAAGTTTGAAAAATGTATTGATTAAAAACATTCATAAGAAGGTAAGTTCTAACTTATAATGGTGTTTGTTTTCAAAGCCAGACATTTTTCATAGCTAATTATATATGATTATAATGAAAAGCCAATGTATAACTTAAATTAATAAAATTAAACATTGTAAGTAACTGCTAAGTTTTTAGAAAATAATATAAGTTATTTTTTTATAAAAAAATTTTGATAATTTTATGAATTTTGTGTCTTTTATAAATAATTAAAGTCTTACCATGATATCTCTAATGAGTTTTATTTAAAATTACATTATACAGATTTTAATATATGACTAAAATACTAAAAATCACAAATTACTTTTTGATATTTAGTAAAATCAATTAATTGTAATGCTTACATTTTTACACTTAAAATTCAAGTAAAATAACTATATCTAAACTGACTTATGTAAAATAGCTTTCCTTGAATTTATGATTGATGAAATCATACTAAATTGTAATGGTTTTGGGAACAAACAGGTTTTCCACAGAATAAATATTCGTACTGATTATACATTTTTTGAAATAATTAAATATTTATTGATTTTTTAATTAAAAAAATGATATTAGTTACTTATTTTTTTAGATGAACCGAGCCTGTGGAATAATATATTGTCGTACCCGAGATCTGACTGAAGAAGTCGCTCAAGTGTTATCTAAAACCGGTGTTCCTACTGTGGCATATCATGCAGGTATGAATAGACAACCTGTTGCTCATCCATTATTTATTATAAAATATTTCTAATATGCATGATGGTATTTTGATTAGTACGTACGATAGGTATAGAGTACAAAATGTAACTTTGTCACTATCCTTTTACAAATTTTTGTAAATTTTTCTTTGGAAAATTGTATAATCTAATAGCAGTTCATCAAACGTGTGGAAAATATTTAAACAAATTTTGAAATAAGAGCCATCTTATAAATAGAACATGAACACAGTACAAACACATTGAATAAAAAAATAATATGAGACACACAACATTTTTGATAGGGCTATCACACACAAATATTAAACATGATATAACATCACGATTGGCAGAAGTTATGTTTCTCGTATTATTCAACACTATCTACAGAAGGTTGAACCTCCGGAAGTAATGGTTACTTGGATCTTACTCTGTTACAAGGAAAACTATTTATTATATATTAAGAAATATTTTGTAGGGTATAAATTCAAATTTGTAAACTGAAATGAAATATTTGATTGAAACTCTGAAGCTTAACAAAATATTAAAGGAGTACGTCACACCCAGAGTTTAAGCTAGGATGGACGTTTTCTTAGAAAACATGCTACAAGCTCTTCAGACTCTTTAGCAAAATTATTTGCCCTGTAGCGCTTATTGGTGTTCAGTGGTTAATCCAATAATACTTATCAAAACACAGTCTGAAGTTCTCTAATACTATAGCCTCCAGAACCAATTTATTTGAATAAAAATACTATTAAAATATTTAGAACCTCAATAATTAAAAAATGAGATTTGAGGTTTGATTAGAATCAGTTTAGTGACAGAATAAAATTTTAAATGTATTGTAAAAATATACATAAAAATGAAAAGTTTTTCTCTCAATATAAAATAATATATCATAGTGATTTTTTTATAACGCAAGTTAATTTCAACAGTAGTTTATCCTTAGAAAAACTAATTAAACCCTAGCCTAAGAACCAACCTCATTTAATCTGTAGCCTACTTTGTCTTGGTAATACAAAGAATTAACACCATTGAAATGATTCAATAATTAAACATCATTGAAATGATTTCCTTTTTATTAGGTGCTTAAATTGGTTAGGCCTATACTTAACCTTGTATGAATGTCTGTCATTCAAAATAAAATCTGACTATAACATAAGCTCAAAAAATCTCCAGTACTAGTTGCAATCGTCAAGACAAGACATATAGAAGTGTACAACGTTTGTTTTATTTGTATGCATGTCAGTCGCGGCGCACCGTCCAGCACTGCTGTCATAGTAGTAAAGCACGGCTGTTCATTGGACACTACTCTGTATAGTGTAGCTTGGTCACGTCATTGACTGCGAGAGGAAACCGGAATAAACTAAATGTTGTTTTAATATATTTGGCCATTTTCCCACCATTTTTTCTCATGCAGGCATTGGAGCTCCAATGGCAGGTTGAACAATGAATAAATAATTTTAAAAATTTCAGTTTAGTAGCGTCAAAAACTGGTACTTCTTTTCACACAAAACTTGGTTGTTGTTCGTACTTAATTTACTTTATTTGCCTACATACAAAAATAAAAAAAGCTAAATTTTAATATAATTGTAACTCTAAGTTAGTTTGTGGTTAACGTTCAAACTCGGGGTATCTATAATTTTTTATCCCAAGTAGTATACAGGTGTTTTCCAACCAGACCGTTCGTCGGCAAGCACCGCAGCGTGGTGTCTAATATTTTATATTATAATATCGTTAAAAAACAGTATTTTTAGCGCTGTAAACTTATTTTCCAAATGTGATATACTTTTCGTGGTTAGTTGTTCTTTTTTCTTTCATCAAAATTTTGCAAGAGCATTTCAAAATAGCATTGCATTTTCTCGGGTCATTTTGCAAAATGCAACAAATATGTTCGCACAGTTTAAACCCTGGTTACATCATGTGTCACGTAACGGGTTTCACTGAGGTTGCATGCAAACTTTCAATTGTTCCAAGTTTATCATTCTCAGTATCCTGCAGACAGACAAACAATCATATAAAAAAAGAAATTTTTACTCAAATTTGAATCAGAAAAGAGAAATTGTGTCAATCTTCTGAGTGATAGATTTCAATGATATACAGCTGAATCCCATGATTAGACATTTACCTCATAGAACTCATTCTTGTCAAAGTAGAAATGGAGTTTCAATCAAAATTTTAAACTTGCTGATAAAATCTATCTCACATTTGTGTTTATTACGTTAAGTTTCATAGGAGTGTTTGAATAATAACAGTTTTGGTAAACTAGGAAGGGTACAACAATGCAAGAGTTTGATGAAATTAAAGCACAAACTATTAATATTGATTTTCCATGCTCTTTTTTGTGTAACTATGAATAAAAGTCTAGACATAAAGATAGGCTATATGGGTTAGTAAGTAACATGTTACATTTTATTGTACTTAGTTAGTTAAAATTTTTTTTATTCTGCTATGTTCTTGTTGCCATCATGGTTACTCATAAGACCAATATAAAAATGTTCACTAATGCCCAGCCAAATTCCATGGAGTTACATGCATAAACAAAATCAATGTTGCCTATTTAGAAATGAAGCTTCAAGCAAAATTTAGTCTGGAAGTCAATTTGTTTTTGAGATGTGGTGTGGAGAGGGAGACAGCAATGAAATTTTTCCTGCCTCTCGAGTGATAGGCTTTGATTGTAACAGGTCGATAAATAAAATTTTACAATCTGGTGACTTTATTATCACTGGTTATGTTTTCTTGTGGTAGTTCATGAAACATTTAGGTGCAGACCTGATTTTCCTTTTCAGTAGACAAATTTCACTGTTTCAGTGCAATTGGCACATTTTCTTTGTGTATAATTTTCTATTGAACAATGGTCAGTGTTGTCACATACGATTTCTGGGAGTTGTATAGTCTTCTCTAGATTGGTGTTATTTTTTTCACTTTTTTTTAAGATAAATTACTTCAGAAATGTTAATAGTTGGTGATACCATCTTGAGTAGGAAGATGCTTCTGTTAAGTATCATGCATTAGGAACTAATCATGAAAAAAGTTATACAATATACACTACCACAACTTTCATTGCCACATGTTTTTCTACTTTACCAATTCCTCTGTTATAAATTACAAAAACAGTTGGCTATTTCACTTGTACCATTGCTTTTTTTTTTTCACCATATGGTTTTAATGTCATTTACCTTTCGAAGCAGAATAAAAATCTAGTTTGTTCAACAAATACTGTTATGAGGACAGAATCATTACAATAGTGAACAGAATGGACTTCTTGACAATTTTACATCTCCCGTACATTAAAAACAGTAAACAAGAAATGGTCTTGTATTGTTCATTATGTGTCTAATATTCTAAATATGAGATGCTTTCATATAATCAATCTCAGAAACTAGTAATGCTGCAGAATTTAAAATTATGATACAGTGTGCATTTATTTACATTACTAGTGTTTAGTAAAATTGATTTTAGATATAAAAGGATATCTAGTGAATGGTAGATAAAATAAAGTTATTTTTTGTGCATAACAACAAAATTGTTCTGTGACATTTTGATGTGTGACAAGTTAAGATTATGCTGAATTCAACAAACAGTGCGTTCTACCAAATTACTGGTTATTAAGGAAGCAGTGAGGTTGACATAACTGCTTCTAACCTAAAATATATCTAACACAATTTTTTCATGTATCCTAGATTTAGAACATTATACACTAATAAATTAAATTTACCAAATTTTGATCACATAGTATATGATTTAAGTTTTACACCTTACTACAAGTTTTCTTCTTCAGGTCTTCGAGAAAAACTAAGAGTTGAAGTACAAAATCAGTGGTGTGAAGGAAAGTACAGAGTCATAGCTGCAACAATCAGTTTTGGAATGGGTGTTGATAAGGCAACAGTAAGGTAAGTAAAAATCGTAGTGTTTATCTGTTTGTAGAAAAATGTCCATTAGCGATTTCACACAATGATAACTATACCTGGCTGTAAACAAATTGACATAAAAAACATAAAAATTGACATACACACAATTTAGTTCTATTTATATGTCTGTTAAAACTATACATTTTAATAAACATTCCAAATAGTTTTTGAAAGTGATTTTGCAGTGAGAGATAGTATCCAACATCTTGTGGTACAGATTTCATCATCATACAGACTGTTTCAAGCGGTGCACCAGTAAGCCTCTGCAGCGATAGTCGCTGAGAGTCATTATGCAGAGTTTCATTTTTGTGAGTGGTTAGGTTATGTCTACAAGTTGTCTTGTGTGTTATCATTACATAGCACTTTTTGTGATGGCTGATAAATTCGAGCAATGGCTTGCATCAAGTTTTGCTTTAAACTTAAGAAATCACAAACAACTACTTTTGAAATATTTCAAGAAGCTTTTGAAGAACATTGACTGAACAGAACACCTGTTTTTAAGTGGTACGCTTGTTTCAAGGCTGGCGGATCTTCAATTAAAGATGATCATTGTTCAGGACGGTCTTCCATGAGCAAAACAGATAACATTGTTGGAAAAATTCGACACCTCATTTGTGAAGACAGTATTGTCAGACATTAAATGACATAAGTGGTGATGTCGGTATTAGCTATGGAAGCTATCAAGAAGTTTTAACTGATAATCTAGACATCGTTGCTGCATCATAACTGGTGATGAAAGTTGTTTTTGAGGTTATAATCCAAAAACAAAACAGCAGTCATCAGTGTGGAAAAGTCCAAAGTCACCAACACTGAAAAAATCAAGACAAGCAAGAAATGCAACAAAAACAATGCTCTTAATTCTTTTGACATTGAAGGAATTGTCCATCGTGAGTTCGTGCAACCTGGTGTTATAGTGAACTCTGATTTTTATTGTGACGTTTTGAGGGTAAATGTGGGTCCAAAAAGGTCTGATTTGTGGAAAGACAAAAACTGGTTGTTGCATCATGACAACGCTCCTGCTCATACTTCCATGAAATCAACACAGATTTTGGCAAAAAACAACATGGTTACCATTTCACATCCTACCTATTCACCAGATTTAGCCTCTTATAACTTTTCTCTCTTCCCAAAAATTAAAATGCATATGAAAGGTCAACCGTTTTGGCGGAGATGAAGACGTTAAAAAAAAAAAAAAAAACGCAGGAAGTTCTCGATAGTTTTCTGGAAAAAGCTGTTTTTTTAACACTTTTGAGTCGTGGAAAAAACTGTGGGTTTCGTTGTAATCAACTCAAATGGAGCTTATTTTAAAGAGGATTACAGCCAATAATAGCCCAGGTAAGAAAATAATAAAGGCACTCACACATGGAAGCAAAGTCCGGATTTCACCCTAAATGAAAACTTGCACATGGTACCTACCTCCAGAGCGTCACAAATAGTACTGCCAACCTATCACAAAGTAGCGTAACAGAACAGAGGGGAGAAATATTATTCTAGGAAAGAGACTCATGAAGTAACTAGAATTAGCACCACAGCCGACTGCAGGCTTCTTAGAAAAACTAAGAAATGAACTTAGACCCGGAGATAACTTCTGTATTGTGAGTTCTGAAAGGTTAATTAAAATGAAAATGGGGCATTATGTCAGATAACTAACATCTTAAATTCCCAGCAATTAAAATATTTCAAAATTTCAAAGTGAAAAACCCAAATGCCACTAAATAAATTTTGGAGGTTTTGGTACATAACTTTTTAGAAGCAAGACACATTGCTCAGATTTACTCTCATTTTTATCTTTTACTAGAGGACAGTTGCAGCTTCCCCCATCAAGGTTCCAACTATAGGATTAGCAGGAACCTTTACGTTGTTGTTGGCTACAATACACCACATACATCGCTATAATTTTATATACAGTAGAGTCCCGCCAATCCGAACTAATTGGGACCGAACCTTGTTCGGATTGACGGGAAATTCGGACTAGGCGGATTTTTGTTAAATAGTACCATTTATCAACTTTCAAGTGCAATTTACGTGGTTTTAAAACAATTAAATGCATACAATAATCAAATGCAATAAACAATAGTAAGTACGTATTAAACGTAATAATAATATTACAGCTTCCTGTCTTTGTACAGTAACATCGCGTGGTCGAAAACTGAGTGCCATTGTTTGTGCGTAATGAATCTAGTAGAAAGCCAACCTGTCTGTGGTGGGCGGGGCGAGTTGGTCGGTGACCTTGAAACAGTGTGGCGCGCAAAACTATTGGACTGCCACTACCTCACCCCTATCCCCTCCACCACCCACCCCGGTGACGAGTGGCGAGACGACAGTTTAGTGCAATCTTCCATACGCGCAGCACGTGCTCTTACTGTGTATTCTGTAGTTTGTGGTTTTGCAGTTTTGTTTGTTCTTTGCTCTGCTCTGTGCGTATATCCGATATCATTATGGCTAGTAAACGTAAACACAACTCGTGTACGTTAAAAGAAAAACTCGAAGTTTCTCAAAAGACTAGACAATGGTGAAAGTGCTACTCAACTTTCAATTGAATTTGGTGTCGGTAAAGCGACGATCAGTGACTGGAAAAAGAAGCGGGCAAAAATCGAACAATTTTGCTCTGTTACAAGTGAAAACACTCTAGAAAAACGTCAAACTACTACTGTGTCATCGTATGACAAACTCGATGAAGCACTTTACTTGTGGTTTTCTCAAGAGAGACAAAAAGGCATTCCCATTACCGGCCCTCTTATTAAAGAAAAGGCGCTTCTACTAAACATCCTTATGGGAGGCGATCCATCATTTTCGGCTAGTTGCGGTTTTTTTAGATCGGTGGAAAAAAAAGGCACGGTATCAGGCAACTGACTATAACTGGCGAAAAGATGTCTGCAGACAGCAACGCAGCCGCAGAGTATCTTCAGGAGTTCAAAGAAATTACATCCTCCTACTCACCCCAGCAAGTGTACAACGCTGATGAAACGGGGGCTAAATTTCAAAGCGTTTGCCAACAAAGAGCCTAGCTTCAAGAGAAGAAAAGTCCGCTCCAGGATTTAAAATGGATAAGCAACGACTAACCGTATTAGCATGCAGCAACGCTTCCGCCACCAATAAGATACCTTTGATGGTTATCGGTAAATCCAAAAAACCTCGATGTTTTAAAAACATGAATATGAACGCTCTGCCGGTTTACTATAAAAACCAAAAGAAAGCTTGGATGGATCGTGCTTTGTTTCAAGAATGGTTTGAGAAACAATTTTGTGCCCAACGTGAGAGCCTACAATGAAGAAAATGGACTGCCTGATAGAGCGTTGTTACTCATAGATAACGCTCCGTCCCATCCGGATGACTTAGAGCTGGTTATTGGTGATATAAAAGCCATTTTTCTACCACCGAACGTTACTTCGATCATACAACCAATGGACCAAGGAGTTCTACAAGCGTTGAAGCAAAATTATCGGAAAAAGCTGCTCCGAAGCCTGCTTGAGGAAAATGAAGACCTCACAATTCTCCAAAAGCTTAAGAAAATCACGATCAAAGATGTAATTTTCTGGGTGGCAGAGGCTTGGGAGAACACAAGCGTAGGAGCTCTGCAGAAATCTTGGAAAAATCTTTGGCCTGATCTGCAGTTTGTTGAAGAGGTTGTTCCACCGGTAAATGAATGCGAACTTCTTCCTCTTGTAAAAAAAATACCGGGATGCGAAAATGTAGAGAAGGAGTGTGTTTGATGAGTGGACGGCTGTAGATGACAAAGGCTTCGAGGAGTACACAGACGAAGACATCGTGGCACAGGTGCAAGGAGTCCCAGCTGATGACTCATGTAGCAGTGAGGATGAGGGAGACGCCCAAACTACCGATATTGTTCCACACAGCGCAGCTGCAAGTGCCTTTGACCTCGCTCTACGCTACGTCGAGCAACATGCCGCTGCTACTCCCAATGACGTAATGTTCATTCGGCGTTGGCGAAACATTGCATCGTCCAGTCGTTTTAGTGTGTTGCGTCAAAAGAAGATCACTGACTTTAGGTCTTAAGAAAGTGTTGGGTTTTGCAGTGTTTTGTTTTACGTTTTTATCCCTTATTGTGTCCAAGTTAAAGTACAAATTATTTGCTAAGCCTTGCGTAGGGGTTTGTACATTATAAATACAGTACAGTACAGTACTATGTTTCATTTATTAACAGTATAAATTCCGTACAATGAATGTATCATCTAACGTTTCAAATGTAATTTCAGTTTCTATATGTCAGTAAGTAAATGCTTTGAGAAATAAAACTTACGTTTTACTATAATAACTGGTTTTAATTTATTTTCCTGCCTTTTTAGCAATTTTATATTTTCTCCTAGCCGTGTTCGGATTAGGCGGATTTTCGGATTGGCGGGGTTCGGATCGGCGGGACTCTACTGTACTCATTAGAATAAGTCACCATTCCCCCCCAGCACTCCCCACTGTAATTTCATTGATTCATGTATGGATATTATTCTGTGTCATTTTATTCATAATTTTAAGTAAACATTTTCAATCCATATTTGAAGCCTCAGTATCCAATATTTATGAAGAGTGAGTGAGTGATCACATTCTCATGATTGGTTACTATAACATGCAATAAACTTGTCTCGAGCATATCGACCCTTATTTGTAATTGTAATGTTTTAACAAAATCTGAATGTGATAAAAATTGTCATTAAAAGAATCACAGTTTTATATAAATTTTCATGGTTAG
>NW_025783408.1:0-20011 GCF_021130785.1 Homalodisca vitripennis | reverse complement strand
AAGTGGCAGTACCAATGAGTAATTAATATTTACACAATTTAGAAATTGTTTTATGTGATATCTCTACCAAATTGAGCAACTAGATTTAAAATTATATATATATATATAAAACAAGACGCCTTGCTCTTGTAATTTTTTTTCCCCCATGGGGCGGCCTACTGCCATGCACTTAAGCCTCAAGGGCTTTTTGCGCACCCCGGAAACACACCATGAGGCCCACCAGTCTACAACTTCGGCAGTTCAACAAACCGCCGAAAACAACCTATCAAGTCCTGTGAAAATTCACCACCCCTGTCCAAACTACCAAAGATGGCATACCGCTCTCTTCCTATTGCAGGGCAATCAAAGAGCAGGTGCTCAGCAGTCTCCTCCTGCTCATTACACCTTCCACAGAGCGGATCCTCCTGAAGGATGCCGACTCTGTGAAGATGCTTCCTCAGGTGACCATGCCCCGTAATGAGACCAATGACCTTAGAAGACATTGATCTGTTTAATGAGAGAAGGTCCGAAGCCACCCTGGAGGAAGGTGACTGTAATACCATTCTACTCACTCTCAAACCCGGATGCAACCTCCACCTTCTCTCATGCTCCGCGCGTATCCATTTCGAGACAACCCTAGAGGATTCACACCTTGGAACACCGCAGAACGGTTGAGGGCCCATCATAATTGTCGCTGAGCCCTGGTTGGCCAGGGCATCAGCTCTTTCATTCCCAAGAATCCCCTCATGACCAGGAACCAAACAATTGGTTACATTGTTGATTCTGGCAAGGGAGGAAACGGCCTGATAGCAATCCCAAACCAGTTTGGATTTGATCACGCAAGAATCCAGCGCCATCAGCGTTGCCTGACTGTCCGTCGAAAATATTAATCGTCTTGCCTCCTATATCGTAGACGAAGATTCTCACGAGCACATTCCCATAATAGCTGCGACCTTGTCCGCATTGAAAGACTGTCGCATCCGGGACCCATAGGGACCACCAGTCTCCCTACATGGTCCTCCAAACCTCCCAGGAATTCCAGCGCCTGTGCCGACTTTTGTTGTTTTCTTAGAGCCGTCTGTGAACCATTCGAGCTCCGCTGGTGGAAGAGGTTTCCTTCCCTCTGACCAATCATCCCTTGAGGGTAAAATAATCCTAAAGGGTTTGTCAAATAGGAGAAAATTTTTTGTGGCATCTGATCAGCAGATCATGTGCCAGCAACATCCTCCTGTAAATTTAACTTGAAGGATGGTGTTAAATGGTAAAAAGTAAACCATACAACCGATCAGGATATGTAAGAGTCAGACTGTTAGATTAATGTTGCAAACCCCCAACTAATTTAAGAAGGCCTACCATGAGGCTCAGTGCGGTTCATCCTTGTAATACGTGAACATTGTTAAACTAATTATTACATCCAGTGATTTTTGTGGCACATTCCATGTGTGGAAAAATGCCTTTATTAAAGAGGTGGATTTGGGGCTGTCGAACCCCTCTCTACTAACTCACACAAGGGAACCTCAACCATGCCATGCTTTAATACATAGGAAGCAGCAGAAAAAACTAAGTAAACATATGTAACAAAGCTGTAAATGGTATTATAAAGGGCTACTGTGTCTCAACACTGTCATCTAGTAAACTTTCTGGTACTCAAAAACAGTTCATATTAAAACTTTAAGTGCATGTAACAGCTCAAATAGTTTGTGAGCTTTTAGTTCCAGAAATAGTGTACAAATCTAGGACACACTTTCTTGCACTTATAATTGGAGGTACTCAGTGGTTATTTTGGGTCTATTGAGGGTATGAAACAACCAACCAAGACCAGCGTGTTAAAGTTGTCAAATCAAAATATGCCCAACAACTCTCTTATGACCAACTACTGTAAAGCGTAGTAAAAATGTAGAGCTTTGCCTGCATGCAAACAGGGATCATTTTTTTAGATGCTCCTACGAGGAGTTGGAAATTTAAAGTTATAAAAGTAATTAGAACCATCAAACCTACAATGAGAATGCTCAAAGTAAAACGTCTTCACCTGATGTTTAACTAAATAATCCAACATCAAAATAGAGGAGGCCAGTATTTATCAAGGCAGGGACAAAACTACCTTGTCACGTGACCTTCTCAGATGATAGAAAAACATGTTTATCCCAACATGTTTTTCTTGTAATCCATCCTTGGTCTTTTCTATCAACATAATTTATAAACAATTCAGAGGCCAAATAAACACGAATAATATAGTATGCAACCTTATGTCATGGCTGGCTAGTGTAAACCAGGATGTGGACGTTTGTTTTTGCATGTATTATTTCTTTGATCTTCTTGTGTGTGTCATAATGTTGCGTGGGGGTTTAGACATTGTAAATTTAATCAATGGACGTTCCTGAAAACCTGACGTCTTGGTTATTGTATTTTTATCTAAAAGTGCTTGTGCAACTACTGGAATTTTCCACATTGTACTACTTTATTGACCCCAGTTTTTACTATCTTAACCCTATACTCAAGTGAGGACAAACTAGTCTTAACTCTGCTTCTTCTGCGTCATAAGATTAACTAGAGTTACCATAAGAAATAAAAATTCTTCCTTAATATGTTGCATTATAAATATTTTTATGTTAAATGTGAAAGAAATGCCTCCAGTTTTTTTATGTCAGAAATGCTTAGTTTTTTGATGTTTACTTATTTTTTCAGTTTTAATGTTCACAAAGATAGGTTGCCATGTAAGACATTTGGGGAGGGCATTTTCTTAAAACATTATTTCACTAGGGTATATATATATATATATATATAAAAATTGTCAGCCAGAAATTATTTTTCCAAATTTTCCTTTTCCTATTTATAATGGTCTACACAAAGTTTAAGTAAAGGAATAGATGAATTGTTTTTAATTGCCCCTACTACGTAAATCTTATTTTAAAACTTTATATACCCTGTAACAACATAAGGTTTAATAAGTTTTCAGTAAAATTGTTGTACACAATATAGAACTTATTTTATAAATTTAGATAGAGTTAGTAGCATATTGTATATGTGTGAAAGATTAGGAGAAATTCTAAAAATGTATAGAAAAACGAATAGTAAAAAAATATAATAAATGAATGAAGGATTTTTCACAAGATAAATGTTTTTTTTTAGTCTTTTGAAGCAATTCGTAAAACTCAAAAACTCAAATATCTTTATTGCCATAAAAACACATCATAAATGCCAAAGCAAAACGTCTTGAACATTATGTTTATATAACAATGGTATTGTGCCAAACTTACAGCAACTAAAATGGTTTTAATCTTTTAGATAAAATCGGTCAATCACCAATAATACTCTTTGTTTATTAAAATTTTCCCTTTAAAATATTTTGTTAAACAACTCAATCTAGGCTTTGCTTTTCCGATTTTACACACAATTACCAATTACATACGGATTTTTACAACAATTCTAAAACAAATTACATAGTTGGTAAAACCAATGAAGCTTATGGGACCATATTTTTATTTTTAATGGACCATCACAAAAGGTCTTTCAATTCAGCGAGATTCAAAAAAGTACAAAATTTGGATTTTTAATTAGTAATTAGATTACATGCATTAAAGTATTGTCTTGTGTGCAGGGGTATCCCAAGGCCATTGGAAGGTCCTGAACTCATATCTCTTCTACAAACCTGCTGTTTTTCTGCTGGACTCTGCTGTGGAGTCTCCACTGTAAGGATAGGGTGGAGCCTCTGCAGATGGTAAGACTCCCTCCAGTTGCAGTAGTCATTGTTACTTCTGGAGTGTTAAAGATAGTTGCCAATCATACCAAGTTGATTTAAGCAACGAACAGATGCACTACATGATTTAAAACTTGCAATTTTAACTTTTTTCATTTAGCAGCAAAATTAACCAAATATTTTAAATTTAAAAAAAAGATGGAAGTAGAGACAAAATCGTAAAACACACTGTGGTTCAGGATATAAGGAACTTCATATGAAGTAGTCAGTCAAATTCACATATACCATGAGCTTGAAAGCGTTACAAACAGAGAGTAACAAAAATAACCACAGGCTTCATAAAATCCATTCCCACTATCCATTAAACTGGCAGTTATTTCATCAGTGTGTCGATTGAAATGTCGACCTTTTCACTGGAAAAAATATTGCTTATTTTTCAATATAAGAAGAGAGACAAAATCTTAAAAGCAGATGATGCAACGTTTTCTATATTTGTCTCTTTGACAAAAGAGTTGGGATTCAATTTTTTTCTGAAATACACTTTTTGAATGTGGTAAATTTGATCATTTGGACAAAGTATATGTCCAAATCAGTTTTATTTGGCCATTGTATTATATTTTAACTGTATATAACATTACAGTCTTGATTGATGATTGAAATTTTTCCCTATAATCGAAAGGCCTTTTCAAGATGGCTGGTAAACACTTATGATACAACCGTTCACGTAGGATTGGGGATAGTTTTGGACTAATAAGGTGCCTATTGGGCCAAATTTTGGAAAAAAAAACCTGGATTACAACGGGGGGCCTGTACTTCAATGCTTTCATATCGGTAATAACACTTATTTAAAAGCGCAGGCATTATATATATATGGGATCCATTAATTTCAATGTAAGAATGCATAATTCGTTCTTATAAGGAATTAAAGGTTACAGTTAAGTGCCGATTATCTATGGCAATTGGTGCAGTGTTTGGATAAAAAATGTTTTCAAACAAATAACCATTTCTTGAGAAAGGAACATAGTGGTTTTTGTTGAAAATAGAGGGGATTGGGGTGAGACATAAATAAAACACAGTTATTGGACTAGAAAACTACAGTACAGTACATTACAATACGTTTCAATGATACTTAGAGTACAATATTACAGTTGTATATAATTACAATAAACATATAAAGTATGGATTGCACATTCCAGTTAAAGTAGACATTTTTTGGGTTTAGTGGCTTAGGTGTGATGAAATAAACATTACAAAATTACTTTAAAAGAAATAGTTGAACATGTTTAACTTCCTTAAGCTTTGTGGTCTAATTTTTTTCTGCCATCTATGCTCTTAGGCATTTAAAATAACACCAGCACAACAAGCAAACGAGCACAGAAACAGTTACAAAACAACACTGATGTCAGCAATGCAAAGTGAGGTTAGCTCTTTCAAAGTGTCGGACGGTGGTGGAACACTGAAACATTGGTACAACTGCCGCCATGTACGCTCCTTCTGACAGCTTGTGTTTTTAATATTGACTACTCGAGTAATGTCAGCAAAACTTTTTTTTATTTTACACTTTACCAATATGAAGCATTTTTCTTATATAAAACTGTTTAAACCAACCGTTTCAGATGATCCAATGCTTTCAGATAATTGGTGGCTTGTATTCTTGTAAACATACCATTTAAATCAAGTAGGGCCAATTTTGTTAAAACAATGATTTACAAATAAATTAAAAAGCTAAACTTATAACAACGAAATCAAAATTATCAGTAAACTACAGCTTATTGTTTATGGAAAATATTTGAGAGTTAAAAAATAATTTACAACATTATAGCCAAATGTTACTATTCTAAATTTGGCAGGAGAAACCTGGTGATGGACTAAGTTTGTCTATGATGTTTTTCCATTTCACAGCTTTGAATGGAGAGAAAAATAAGTAAATGGATGATCGGCAATCAAATGATTTCATCCAACAGAATAGACTTATGCACAATTCATCTTTTCGCAATTGAAAGAAAATTAGTATTTGCAGTTAACTATACTAATTATTAAGTAATTTAAAATTCCATAATTATTCATATAAATTTTTAAATGCCAGGGCCAAACTAAAAAGAAGGCCAGAGAATTGAAGGACTGATTCTACGTGTGACATTTACTGTATCAAACAAAGCCCATTTCTGTAGAACAAGAAGATGCTTTTGGAATGGGATTTTGATTTAATATCTGATTCTCTAATTTTGAAGGAGGAGAAATAAGTAATAAGTTAATGAACAAAAAAAACCTCTCAAACACTTGTATTCTAACAATGTTTCTCTATCTTCCTTAAAACTTTTATAAAAGTTGGTTAAATCGTTACATTTAAATGGTGTATTAATCGGTATTGGCTTTTATTGATTTGTAGATTTGTATTAGTTTGAAGAAGGCTAGTCCCATAATTTAATGTTTGCCATATTTTAATTGTAGTGATTTGGTTTCTAGTTTACATACAAGGAAAAAAGTTTTTTAAAGTATGGGCTACATTCTCTCTATAGTTCCCATAGACTATATTTATTCCTACAACTAGTATACCAACACCTCTCGGCATTCCTTTGTGAAACAACACATGTATCAGTTTGCAGCTTCTGTTGTTAAACTCTATAAGACCCATTGTGTGTATTTACACATGTTTAAGATTAATGAATTGGGCCGCATCCTGTACAAATTTGATCAGTGTACGTTTTTTTTTACAGCAAGAAACACATCAGCGGCTACATTCCACCACCAGCCTGTTGGAAGAAATGTTACATAGATACCCGTAATGAGTCCAAGGTAAAGGTCAGAGGATGGGTAATAGAATTCTTAAAGAGATTGAGTGCTGTAAGTATTTATGATGAATAACATTTAGGTTGATCATTCCGTGGCTAAGGACACTGCCTTAGTGACGGAACAAATCAAGCACCAAAAAAAACTAACGAGGGGCAGACGATTTCACCAATAACTATTCTTTCCATGAAACTTCCCAACATATTCTTGTGAGTTGGAATAGTGGACAGACCATTCTCTCCTTTCGAGGTCAAGGCCCAAAGAAACACTGTCACAGCAAAAGATCATAGCAGTAGTTTTTTGTTCATATGAGCATTGAGTGTTTTTGCTGGTAGGAATTCTTGACATTACGGAAACATCAATCAGGTAGGCAGGAGAAAAACTTAATGATGCACAAACCCCTAACCTCGCTCTGACAAAGCAAAACAAAACAAAAGCTCTCAGAAGCTGCCAAACTGTGTATTGTTTTAAAAAGGAATACCAGAAGGACAGTGTGCACTCTTGTTAGGACAGTTTTTACACAAATTACAGGACTAATAGAGAGGAAATGGCTCTCATGTTTTTAAAAGGACATTCTTCCATAACTACCACATAGAAAAAATTTATTATTATAAAAGGAGAAATTGGGTGGGTGTGTTTCATGTACAAGAATAAAGAAGAATAGGGAATCATTTATATTTTAGTGTGTGTGGGGTAGTTGGGGGGGGTGGGGGGGTGTGTGTATGAATAAGATAACGGTATATTGATGTGTACATACTAGAATGTGCCAACTGCTCTCTCTGTCTCTGTGTATAGGCCATCTGTCATTGACGGTGTTTCTGTGCCCATTGGACATTCATCAGCATGGCCTTGTACTGGGTGTAAGATTGCCTCCCTCTTGCTGGCATTGCCAAAAGCATTTCACATCCGTACCACTCTCGTTTCTGTTATAGTTTGAGGTATAAACATCAGAACTTTACTCATTTTTACATTTGTCACTTCCTTTCATTGCCTTTTGGCGGGTACAAAACTTCCCATTTTAGAGAAAATTATAGCAAATTTTATTTGTCAACAGATAGTCCCAATGAGTAACTTTTAATTATAACTTAATATTGGCCACTGTAAAGATACCTTAGTGCCTTAAGCGATATTTTAGTTACAATCATTACAAATTATAGTTTCACAAGCAAACACGGCTCTTATTTTGCTGTGTTATTATGTTTTCAGAATTGTTCAAATGGTCCCAGAAATTTTATGGGGTTTTTGATGAAGCTACTCTTTGATAATTTGATTGAGGTTTGCCCCTCTTGAGACTGGACTTTTGCAGAAGTAATAAACTCTTTGACCTGTTAATTAATTCAAAACATCTTTTCCTGAATCAGTATATAAAACTATGTGTATAAAGTCTTTACATTAAAAATAAATGAAAAAGAAGCAACCAAACAAGGTATATTTATTTTATTGCTTGCAAAAAGAAAGGATAAATATATTTAAACAATTTGTTTATTGTGAATTACAATGAATTGTGGGCGCTCGAGATTTATACTAATGAAAAAAAATCTTTCTGTAATCATTGCAATTCAAGTCAATGATAAACCAACTTATTTCATCATACATTGATACTAAGTTGTTTTTTTTTTGTTTCTAAGTAGGCTCCATTTAATTTGAAAACTTTCATTGTACTCCACCAGCTTTTTTGTGTTGTGTTACTAATCAGTTTCCTCCAAGGTGCTAAAGCAGTTAATATGATTTCTTCTTCCAGTTAGTTGTCATTATCGTAGTGGTTTCCACACAAAAACTTTTGTATGCACCGTTCAATATATTTCTTCTGCACCTCTGAATATTACTGGAAAAAAGATTCAAGCTTAGCACTATCAAAATCATGTATCAGTCTTATTATAGGATTTGTTATTTATTCTCTATTCAATTTATTTCCTAATTAATTTGAATGTCTCTACTTTTTCATAGAAACAAACATTCACTGACTATGGGTTTTAAATACTGTAGTAATCTATTGTTTAATTTTGTAATCTCAGCCTATCAATCATATATGGTAAAACTTTGAACAAATGTTGTGCATTATAATAAAAAAAGAAATTCATTATTTTAAAGTGTATTAATAAATACACACAATATAATGAGATTCAGGAAACCCAAAAATGTAATTTAAATCATGTCAAAAAATATCTAATTCTTTGATACTTTAACTGTCACTTCTTTGTCATGTGAATATTTTCCAAGATTGGAAATTTCAAAATAGGTGTATGCATGTTTGTTAGCTTTTTGAATAGTAAGTACCATATAGACTTTCAAAAATCAATACCAATCTAACTTAAAAATGCTAGTAACCTAAATTTTGAAATCAATCTCTAAGTCGAGTGCTATTTGTTCATAAAAAAATTAATTGTTGGGTCGCTGGAAACTCTGTTATAAATATTAAAATGTTTAAATGACTGTTGTCATATACTGTATATGGGTAGTATGAACCCTTGTGGTAGTTATCAGGGAGTTACTTATACCTGCATTTTAAAAAGCCATTGTTCATTACAACTAGTCTGGTAAAACTAGGATTTGTTAGAAAATTCACAAGTTAATGAAGTACAATTAAACAACTGCACAAATGTTTAAATTATATAGCATTTCATAATTTTTGTCATTTTAAAATGTGATTCAAAGTAATAAGTATTGAGTTATATCCTCTGGCTATCCACAATGATATAACAAATTCTAAGTTCAAGTTATTCCTAACAGTTACAAATTCATTTGGATTCAAAGCTGCTGAGTCATTGTTTATGATTCATATTATCTCAGTTTTAGCAATGGAATTTAGTGACTAATGTTATCAACGATGATGTTGTTTTTCTTAAAATCAACTACAAATGTTTTTGTTCTGGAATGTACACTGGAAATAAAAATAATGTTATGTTTTGTGTTTCTAACAATAAAACATGAATGTACTTACAGTATTATACTGTAATAATAATAAAAACAAAAGGCTTTTATCCATCCGTGGTTTATGGTTTATCCATGAAGTGTCTAACTGTATATATTATATTATTTTTCTTCACTTTAAGATGAGTCTAAGGTCACCAATTTTATTCTTTTTCTCTATTGTTTGACACTAATATAAATATTATATGGTTTTCTAATGGTTGGTTTTAAACTTACCAACCGTACACTCAAGCTAAAAGATATGACCTTAAAAATGTATATTTGGTATTTTTGATCCTTTCGCTTACCATCTCATTTCAACCCCATCGAAACTAGTTTGGCTGACAGTCAATTCTCTGTATTAAAAAATCCTTTGAAAATCTCATGATAAATTATGTTCTGTCTTATTCAATAGAAATTGGCTCCAGCTTTCTGAATCTATTATTTTCCAAAGCTTATGCTGAGTTCACAGATACCTAGATAGTCAGGGAGCACTAAAAAGATGCCAAAAGTCAAGGGAAATAGATGAAAAATTCATTATTCAGGGATTTAAAAAGACTTTGTTTATTCTTTTAAATATTCACAAATTTAGGTATGTAATGTATGCCTTTTCCATAAATTAGTTATATCTGGTGATTCAAAACAAGAGTTGGAAGTTGACCTTGATATGCCAAAGTAAGAAGTGTATTTTGACAAAGTAACACAAAACAAAATGCATAAATATGTTCACCTAACCTTCTCATTTTCATGTTAGAAAAATTATGTTGATCTTAAGACCTCTTTCTACTGTGCTGGTATGCAAGAACTCTTTTATAAAATTCAATATGAAGATGGGGCAAGACAACCTGTGACAGCCAATGAAGACCATTACCATATGATGGATAGCATGCTGTCAGAATATTAAATGTTTTTAATGATGTAAAAAGGTTTTTTGAGTGTCAATAATCTCTGCTAACCTTACCATTAAAAGTATTTGCAAGTCAAACAAATGATGCATTTATAGAATCCGAGTTGGCATTTTTCAAATAAATTTCATCAGTTTGTAATTCAAAAGACCATTTGAGAGAAAGAAGCCCTCTAAAATACAAGGTTGTTCCAGGTTTATCAGCTTTGAGTTAAGTTTAGTTATTCAACAATCAGACCAAGGAAAACCTAGATTCAATGTGCTCTTAGAAGCATTCCGTAATTCTTAGAAAATATCATTTAGACTATTGCAGGAGAAGCAAAATACAAAATGTATTTCTTTGTAAAGATGGAATAACATGCTTAAAAACATGTTGGTGAGTTCTGGGAAGAAAACTCAAGGTGTAAATAAAGATTGGATGATTTTTATTCTTTATTATTACTTGGAAACAAACAAATTTTCTGAACTGGGGCAAGTCATCAAGTTTAAGTCTTTTTTTAAATTAGTTAGCGTAGAAAGGGGTTTTCTTGGGCTAGTGTAGAAAGGGTTTTTTTAATAAACAAAGACCTTCCTAGAAAATTTACTTGCACTTTTTGCCCGAAGGAGAGTTGATAATGCTATAAGATCTTTTTATCATGTTCCAAAAAGTCCCTAGTTATAAAAAGAACATTGACTTACATTGTCAATGTCTCCATTAGAGGCACAAGGAGGAAATAATCAAAGACAAATTTAAAAGAGCAATATTGTGTATAAAAGTGTAAAGGGTGTGTAATGTCAAATTTCAATTTATAAAAGTAGTTCTTGTTATGAAGATATTAAATATTTGTTATATGTATCACATTTTTCTTGTTTTCTATTAATAAAATGACGTTTCTTTGGAAACATTTAAATAAACAAATATAGTTTCAGATGGCTATTGGGATGGTGGAGTCTGATAGTTGAAAAATAAAATATTTTATTCAACCTTAGAAATATTTCAAATATATATTTATTACAAGCTGAGGGCCAAAGAAAATGTTTTCATATTATCATGGAAAATCAGGGAAAGTTAAAAAAAAAATTAAATTTAGTATTTTTGTGTGAACCCTATTTGACTAATTAGCTGTAGTAACAATTCATAAGCTCTTAGTTACTTAAATCTAAGTTTCTGAAGTGAAAAATTTATGGAGTTGAGATTATTTCCTATTAAAACTCAGTTTTAAACTTTAGCTCCATTTTAAAACCAGAACCTCAGATGTGATGTATGGCAGATAACCTGTGTGCCATCTTATATCAGTTTGTTGAACGATGATTAATAGGTAATCTCCCACATACTTGTCTTTGTACTCAGTGAATGCACCTCATATAGTTCACTTTAAACATTGTTTTACTTGTACTTTTTACTCACAGCATCTGAATCATGATGTTTAATGTTATTTTTTAACTTTAGAGAAATACAATACCTTGCTGTAGTAGTAGTCAGTAACAGCTAGTTACTAACGTTAGTTCTTTTGCTCCGCATTGTTCTTTTTTGCTGTACCATATGCTGGTTCTTTATAGTATCTATCTATATACTATAGTATACTATTCTATAATAGGCCATGCAGACTTTTGAGTAAAAGAATTTCATAGGTTTTATCCAAATTAAGAATCCCATAAAATAAACACATCCCTACTTAACACGTACTATTGCTTCAAGCCAAAAGGGTCGGAGAGGGAGTACCTTGGATCTACTAACTCTTTGCTGTTCCATAAACCTGAAAAACTAAAAAAGTATTATACCACTGGAGTGATCAGACAAACGAAATCCATGAAACGCTCGATTTCCACAACAACATCAATTGAACATTAAAATCATGTATAAAATTGTGGACTGAAAATAAAAAGGAGATGACAAATTTTCAATGAAAAACACTCAAATAATATAATTTTTTTTTCCAGCTTGAGCATGGGTTTGATAGATTATTAGTGATGTGACTGAAACCCCAACCTTGATTCACCATTTGATTTCTAAACAATAAAAAAAAAGCAAAAAAAAATACCACTAAAGTCCATCACTTGGGTACTTTTCTTTTCTTTTAAAAAAAAGACCTAGTGACCACTAATTCTGGACTAGTGCAACTCTTGTAACAGGTGTGAAAAGTCTTTAATCCTTTTGTGGTTTGCCTTAAACGCCCTTTCTCTTCTTTTTGGGGGCTCTAACTGTCAGAACCACCTTCAAATAATTTCAGCTCAATTTTTTAACACCCAAAATGCTTGTAGTTTATCTCACGATGTAAAAACCCCCCTTTAAAATAGTCAACCTTGAGATCATTTGATAGTATTTTTAATTTGTTGTGTTAAAATTGTAAATGAAACAACAATTGTATAATAGTTTATATCTCTCTAATAATATATAAATATTTGAGACCAAAAATAATCAGAGAAAAGTACACAAAAAAAAAATTATGTTTAGTGTTGAGCAAAAACTAATTTGAGTTTTATTTGTTAAATAAGGAATTCACTTGCATAGATGTTAATAAAAATGCTACATAAAATGTTTGAAAAAAAAAGCCTACAACCATAACACTTTTTCTTGTTTTTTTTGTTTTTTTATGTGTTACCAATATAAAAATATTGTTATAAAGATTTTACTAAAGTCGGTATATTAAAACTGATTTGAAACAAAAATCATAAAACTAAAAAAACTATATATAAATAGTTTATATATTCTCATCTTCACATCAAATATATTAATTTACATAAGTAATTTTTTTCACATTTTTTCCACATGGTAATAAGAATTCATCATTACTTCACATATGATTGTAAAGTTACTTATATAATGAAATCAAACAAAATCAACAAAAAAAATCACACAAAACAATAATATACACAATACAAAAAATGTTATTAGGTAGGCTAAATAGACAATCACAGTAAATAATTACGAAATTCACCAGTGTCATAAACCAAGATAACCACCACCAACTGCGCAGTGCGTAAAACAAACCCAAAACTGGAAATCTCAGTGACGCACTTTGGGTTCAAAATAAATTATATTTTTTAAATAACCCACAGACTTCCAAGTGAGTGTGAAAATTAAATATTGTAACTGAATAAAGAAGAAGCACCTCAAGTTAAATACCATTAACATGCCCCCACTCCCCCAACCTGTCAGTAACTTACGCGGTTGTAATTTTTAAAAAGAAATGTGTTAGTACATGACCACAAGCAACCCCTGTGTACGGCTTTAAAAACATAACATCACGGAAATTGGTTACATTGAATACTGCTAGACACTGAAAACGGTTAAAAAACTGTTGAAATTATATACATAAAAAAAAACAAAAATTAATGGGCTATGCGTGGTATAACTGATTGTATCCTCAGTCTGGAAGTATAGAACAGTTACATCAACCTGAACATATGTATTTATACAGTATTTGTAGTGAGGTGAGTTCGCTGTTAAAACAGAATATTAGTACCAATTATGGGCTAGTTACATTTTCATAAGGGTTCCTTTTCTTTTGTCGTGATTTTCAAACGAAATATGTTCAAACTCAGCTGCATAGTTAACAATTGTGTACCTTGTTTTGTTACTAATTGCAATGTATAGAAGAGAATTCTATTACCCTGCTCTAATTCAATGTCTACTATACAGACAAATTAGTTGGAATATGGTTTGTTTGTTTGAATTAAATGAGGTTTCGTTATAAAAAGATTATTATTTTCAATAAAGTGTTACCCAATTTAAATAGAGAGAAAGAGGAGAGCACTTAGGCAAAAGATTGTAATAGACTAGATGTTTTTATCATTTAAAATTTCTTTGTATTTAATTACATTTAGGAATGTCACTATTGGGAATTCTGTTTAGGCAATGCAAATTGATGGGGGATCGATAATACTGGATATATCTTACTATCGGGATGGAATTATCCCTCCATTTGTTAAGTACTCTTAAGTTTAATAGTTTGGATTGTTGGTTTCTTACACCCAACTATCAAGTGTTTTTTATCTTCCAAACTAAATCATTTACTAAAACTGCTTGGCTTCAACGTTAAACAAAACTCTTTTGGAAAACTGCAAAGCTTTGCTTCTAACTGTAGCTGTTATAACAAACTGAATCATCTGTTTGTTAGACTAAAAACCTTTGGACCTATTACTCACAGTTGGAGTAAAAACAATAACCAGAGATTGTTGCTTTTCTCATTAAACATACACTTTCTGTTTTGTCTGCGTTTTTGCTCTTCTGTCAATCACTGATAAACTTTATCAACGAAATAGGTCAAAACTGTCAAGAGTAAGAACTGAAAATTCTTTATTTACTTTCTTATAATATTAAAATTATGATCACAGAGAATTATAGTTTAATCTTGAGTCTGAAACCATGAAGATTTTGGTCTGTATTAATGGCACAATAAACGAGAAACTCAGACCATTTTGAGATGTGTTTATGTCTGAAAGTCACTCTCAGATAATTTGTATGTTGATTTGCTTGATCTTTTATGGAAACATGAGTTGCCGATTGGATTTTGAACCGAGACGGTCTAACACATCACACTTTGGATACTGAGTTAGAAGGATATAGCGCAGGTTCAAATCCTGTCTGTCACCTTTTTTATCAGTAACAGTCGCACCTTGTTCGCTGTAACGACTCTCCCTCGTTATTCTGTTTGATAATAAGATTCTCTCGCACAGGCCAATGTGACCCATTGGGGAAAAACGTAACCAGAATAATGGCTTAAAAGGCAGATTTAGGCCTCTCCTTAAAAAAAAAGAGAGAGGTATAAAGAGGAGTTGGTCTATTATAACAATAAATGAATACATTTGAGCAGGAATATTATTGGAATAATATTTATGGCAACTCTACTTGCATTATAAAACATGTCCCTGTATAAACCATTTATTATATATAATATTTATAATTTATTATAAATAATATTTTTTAATAGTATACAAGAATTAATTATTAGCAGTAAAATACTGCATAATACCGTGAATGAAAGTGTTCTTTTTCTGTGTTTATATGGAAACACTATCCCCTTTAAACGCACCCTGTACAGAGGAATTAGTGGATTGTCGGCTTTTATGTGTTAACACTCTGGTTGACTGGTAGATTAGCTCCTGCAGAGAAAGGCCTGAAATCATTTTCAAACAATGTAATTGTGCTATAGCAATGCTTTTTCAAACATGTGCAAATGTGGGAGAAAACTCTCTTAAATAGAGTTTTATGGAAGAAAGTGGTGATTATTGAGTTTTAATTCTATATGTGCATTGATAATAATTTTATCTTGTACTAATAATAACGATCTTGTTAAACACGGGCTCAGGCGTGATATCCCCACTTTGACTGGTTCTGGCTTCAGCCCTATGCCGGCCACTGGTTTACAAGTCACCCCAAAAGCTGGACTTATAGGTCTGGTTCTGATGGTTCAGTCACAGGTGAGCGGCGGTGTCCAATAATCAATAATCTTTTTTTTATTTACAAGATCTGTAAGTCTTTTGTTGTTCGGTTTAAAACTACACAGTCTTTTCAAGTTAGCAGTGTCTAATATTTTTGAGTGAAAAAAAGACACGCTCCCAATATGTCTCCCTTTCTCTTGACGCTAAACTTGAAGCTATTATATTTAATAGAGAGTTTTTTTTCCCTGGTCTGTAGGTTTTTTCTAACAAGTGTGAATTAATTTTATCTTTGTATGTAGTAGTTGGAAATCACGTTTAGGGCATATTAATGGTTCCGTTGTTGAGGAGGGTCTGTTGTGTAACCAAATTGTTTTTCCACTGAATAAGGAGGCATCGGTTTGGTTTGACTTGTATGCCTACTTGTAATCAGATAATGGAATGGCTTAATTAGTGATTCCTTATTTCTATGGTCCACGTTGTTCCTCTTTTCCATTAATTTTGTCCACAATGTTAGAGAAAGCGGTTAATTGAGTAGGAGGTTTTATTAGTGATTTGATTTTCTTATGGCAAATTTCTTTGAAAAATATCTCGCTTACCCTTTGTACTTAAAATATTCCTGGCTACACACGATTATAACTATTGGTTCTTCCCTGAGAATATTTTTGAAAATTGGTACTAGTTTGTCTTCGTATTATCAAATTTTTGAAACTCCATGTGATGACTTGTATCTTTTTAAGGTTAACTCAGGTCGGCCGCTGAACAAATAGGGGTGTTCCATGAGCGAGTAGCGTTGTTTAAAGCCAAGAAAATATTTCGGTTCAGGGCGGGGGTCCGAAAACCGGGGGAATTCCCGCGGGGACGTAGTTTGTCGTGTTATATGCCAAATGAAATTCACTGGTAAAAAGTATTTTATTAAAACCAAAAATAAATGAAACTTTAGTATAACTACGCCTTATAGGAAAGTGGAAAAGAATGATGTTTAATAGACAAAATTAATAAAACTCTCACAGCAACTCTAGTACCACACAATTCTCTGTGTATCAGCTACAGAAACTTTACGAAAAGTTAGATTCTGTTCGAGTAGAAACGTTACCATAATAGTGATGTTGGATTCACTGGGACAAGAAAGCAAGAAAGAACAAAACAGAGCTTTCACTCCAAGCGTAATAATTCCACTCTAAACTATATTCTAGTTGGAGAAAATAGATAATTGCCCCTTCGGGGGACATGCTTTGGGCCACTGACCGGCCGAAAAATCACTTTAGAAAAGGAGGGCAAATTGTCTCGAGCGCTTGCTCTGGGTTAACTGATCAAACTAACGTGTCGGAAAATGCACAGGAAAAAACTCTACTGATTAGTAAGTTCGTGGTTTTACTTTAGATTTCAACTGATTGTCGGTATTTTATGAATGGACGTTATAATGGACGAATTTTTTTTTGTATTATTACACTGTATAAACAAAGTAATAATAATTTATCGGAAAAAATTCACTTTCGGCCTGGAGGAAATACAAATACACCTGTAATAAAGACTCTAATGATTAGATAACTTTTATTCTACTATCCGGACTTCCGGTTATTGGAGGGTGTGAAACGCTGGTATTTTTGATTGTAGTTAGGATTTTTTGTTATCATTTAAAAACTGTTACTCGACCCCACCTATATAAATTATCGAGGAAAAAAAAAATCAGCTTTGTGCCGGTCGGTATAAATACAGAAGAAAAGCTCTTTACTGATTGACCGTTTTGACGATCTTTGGATTTTCCACTGGTTGAGTCGGTTGAGTGTTAAAGTTTAACGTTAGTAGAGTACTTTATAATTATGTGTTACGGACATTGATTTTTTGAGATTAATTCAACGCCCGACTAATAAATTGATTATAATTATCGAGAAAAAAAAGCAAACAAAATAATCTCTTCTGATCGGAAATATACTAAGGAAAAGTGAAATGATACCTCAGTCAGTGAAACTCCAAAGTTAGTCGGAACTTCTTATCCAGTATGAGTTTTTTTTTGCCTGGTTGTATTTTATCCGACGGAAGTTGATATTTTCAACATTTTCTTCTATTCTTTATATAAGGATTGATTAGTCGGGCGTTCAATTGATAACCTAAAATCAATGTTCTAACATAATTTATATCTAAGTACCACTTTTATCATCAACGGGTCTCTCAACCAAGTGAAATCCAAAATCGTCAAAAATCTGAATCACTAGAGCTTTTCCTCAGGTGTTTTCCGACCGGAAGGATATTTAATTATACATAATAATAATTACGTTATTTATTGTTGTCAACAAGTAATTTACAAAATTTGCTATACAATCGATCAAAATTCAAATTAGTTTTCAGAAATATTGCATATTCTATTTTGAAATTGCCCCATAATTCATACCAGTTCATACCACATGTCCAACACTACAGTTCCTAAGACTTCATATATACTTTTTAACTGAGACTCATACACCCATAAGTTTTAAAAATGCTTCTAAATTTTACCACCAGAAAATAGAGGATGAATCCACAAGTGTTATTTTTTAACTTTAAATTTCATCCCCAAGCGGGTGGCTAATACATCGTCAATAAAAAAAACTCTTCCACTGAGATTATGTAAAACACCGTTCGACTACCAATAAAAGTGTTCTCAATCGAGCTTTAAATTTTGTTGGTTCATTCAAATTTTGGATTTTATCAGGGTGAAGCTTGTTGATCAGCTTAACACCAACCTCGGATTGACAAACGTATTGAATGTGGGCTGTTCTGTGCCGGATGTAACCGATGGTTGTCCCTGGCCTCTTGTCCCGTATTGTATGGGACGTCCCCTGCCCCCGACCTAGACTCGCAACTCTAAATCGGTCAGTACAGAGGCGACATCGCAGGATGTAGAGGACAGGGCAAAAGTTTAGCGCAAATCCAAGTTCCCTTAAAGGGCAACTCTGCATGAATTTCGGGATTGTAAATTTTGAAGTGATGCGTTACAGCTTTTCTTTTTGACTTCTAATACTGGTCTCAAAATTTTGTTAGTTTAGAACAGGTGTTCGTATCTAACGAAGTGTACAATGGCCGAAGTAGGCCAATTTTAGTACATCCCGGTGAGACACAATTTTGAAAGGTTCCGACGTGAGCAACAATTTTGAAAGGTTCCGTAGAGCTTAAATGCCTGAAGAATCCTTTAAGCAGGTACTTTCCAATGTCCCGATCGTCCCAAGTCAGAATTCGAGATTAAGGTACATTCCGAGGAACTTCGGTGGAATCAGTTTCCTCTATGAGGAGATTCGTCCGCCATCTCAGCAGCGGTGATCGCCTCAATCTCTTTTTGCCGCAATCAGAAATTTAGATGACATTTTGATTTGGAGTTATTGGTCCTCAGATTTAATTTAGAAAAAAAACTTGAAGTACATTGGATTCAGTTCTAAAAAGGGAAATGATTTCTAATTCATGTGTTGTTGGAGCCTTTAATGCAGATGCAGAGGATGTGTATCGTCAGGCATACTGGGACCCACTTGTCTCCTCTCAGGATGCCGATGGAGGTTCAGCCTTGCTGGACGTACACAAGGAACAGAAACTGGTTCCAAAGTTATAGATCCCTGTTGGGACCTCCATAGGAAAAAAGTCGCTAATTTAATGTTGATTTTAATGTGTTTTTTTTCTCGATAATTTATATATTTATTTAGTGTGGTGTGTGATTTAATACCTAAAATCACCAGTCCTAACATAATCCTAAGTACCACTTTTACCTCAACCAACGCAAAACCCAATGAAGTCCAATATCGTCAAATAACTTGAATCGTAGAGAGCTTATTCTTTGGTATATTTACCGACTCGGAAGTGGAATTTTTTAGTCTCGAGTTAATTATATAGGTACAGTGTACAGTTAATGATAACAAAAAATCGTCGTCCTAACTCATATCGGGAAAAAACAACCACGTGTTACTCTCAATCACTGAAGTCCAAATTAGTTTGAAGTTTCTAATCAGTTAGAGTTTTTTCAAGTGTTATTTTGCGCAGACCGGGAAAAAGAAATGATTTCTTTTCGATATATTATATACACATTTACAAGTTTAATGACACCTAAAATCAAGCGTCGAACTTAATTCTAAGCAGTCATGTGTTTACGTCCCCCAAGACTCAGAGATTTGAACGGAGTACGTGGTCGCTAATTTAAACTGTCGCCGTGTTACGGTTCAGGTTACTTTGCAACGTCACGTGACCGGCGCCCTATAGACACCTATAGAGTACCGTGATTACACTACACTTATCCGAGAAAGGCCCGGAGCCCCTAAAAGTTCTCGGTTTGATTCTTTATGATTTAAACGAAAGAAGGACAATTCATAGTTTTTAACTAAACGGTCACTTCTAATCAATTAAATCAA
>NW_025783407.1:0-26866 GCF_021130785.1 Homalodisca vitripennis | reverse complement strand
TAGGGGAAATTTAAAAGCCTGTAGACTGGTCCCACATATTGGCAATTTTTCAGGAGGGGTTGATTCAGCACTGAGATTTACTTTATTAATTAATGTGATAAACCTCTCTCAATGAGTTTTGTTAAAGTGAAGCAGATTAAAACTAATGCTTTGAAAATCCCACACCATAAATGGTTTACATCAGAGTTAAGAAAATTTAGAGTTTGTGGTTGGCCTTTATGATAGGTTCAAAAGTAGCAAGGGTACACTTAATGAAAATTACCATAAGAAGGAATATTTAGGAGCTTTAAAATAGTACAGGTCCAAAATTAGGGAAGAAAAAATAAAGTGAAATGAAAACTATATACAAAATGCCACAAATAAATGTAAAGCAGCCTGGAATGTAATAAAAGCAGAAACTAACTCTGGCAATAACAATATGTATGATCAGGCAGCAGGCATATAATGTGATACATTTCATGACTATTTTGTTAATTTAGTAAGTAATCTAGATATAGGTAGTGGTTTAAACATTGGTGTATTAAAAACAATACAATAGAACTTACAAATAATTATTACGTCTTGAATTCTAATAGGGCAATAGAGATCTTTTAGTTGGAAAACAATTGTAGATAGTGGACCTTTTAAAATTAGTATCAAACTTGAGCTCACCAAGGAGTGAGGACTATTACGGGATATCTAACAAAGTGGTAAAGGGACATCATAGACATAATTTTAAGACCTTTCACCTTTATTTTTAATATGATTCTGGAACAAGGTAAATATCCTAAAACTTTTAAGATAAGTAAAGTTACACCCATTTATAAAAAAGGAGATAAACTTAATCCATCCAGTTATCACCCAATTTCCTTGATAACCAATATTTAGTAAAATTTTAGAAGGGTGTATAAAAATGCAACTCAATTCTTTTCTTTGTACAAAAAATAATTTGTTGTGCGATCAACAATTTGGATTCATTCTGGACGTAGTACTGTAAAAGCTGTAGAAAGAGTAGTGGAAAAATTCTTTTAAATTTTGAAAGTAAGTTTTCTGCCGTCTGCAACACTGATAGATTTATTCAAAGGCCTTTGACTGTATTTCTCATGAATTAATAGTGAAAAAATTGTTTTGTTATGGTTATTAATAATAATGAACTAAATCTTTTCAAATCATTCCTTAGTTATAGAGAGCAGATGGTTGTACAAGGGCAAGACAAAATCTAATTTTAGAGAAATAAAAGTGGGTGTCCCGCAAGGTTCAGTGTTAGGACCTTTACTCTTCGTTATTGTCATCAATGACTTAGCTTTTAATACACAGTGTACAACAATATTCTACGCTGAGGATACCACTCTCTTAAATTTTGATCAAAATCTTAATGAATTGTTATGTAAGAAAAACCAGGTAGTTAAAAGGGCATTAGATTGGTTTGAGGGCTAATAAACTTATGGTAAACAACAGCAAAACTGAAAAAAATCATTTTCTCTTTGAATCACACAATATATAAAGACATTAAGTCTGTAAAGCTTTTGGGAATGTATCTAGGTTAAAGCTGGGATAATCACATTGAAGAACTGTGTAAAAAACTGGCAAGGGTAACCTATCTTTTGAGAAGGTTAAAAAACTGTGTATCAAGAAATATGCTAATTATGGCCTACTATGCATCTTTTTCAATCTCATTTGCTTTATGGCATAACCCTATGGGGTAACTCTTGTAACTCCGAAAAAGTTTTTGTATGGCAAAATAAGCCCTTAGGATAATAAAAATTTTGAACCTAGGGCGTCGTGTGTAGAAATTTTTAAAGAACTAGAAGTAATGACCCTTTATAATTTATATATATATATATATTGCTGTTTAACTAGTGTTAAAGAGAGTCTTGAGTTGTTTAAAGTACGGCAGGAAGTACATAAATATCCAACTAGATCAAATTATTTCTTAGAATTGCCTCAAATAAAATTAGAGAAAACCAATAGAAGTCACATTAAAATTAAACTTAAATTTTTTTAACAAATTACCTGAAAAAGGCATGGGACTGTACCCCTGCATAAGTTTTAAACAAAATAACAGAAAGGTGGTTTAAACAAAATGTTTTTTTATTCAGTGAATGATTTTTTTGAATTGTGATATTAGTAGCCTAAGATTTTAAATTATTTATTCATTTATTTATGATATTTTTAACTGTGTGTAGATTCAACTTTTAAACCTTACATTAACTTTTTTTTAGTTTATTTATTGATCTTTCATATTTATTCAATTGACTTACATGAAAAATAGGTGCCTAATATGTATTTTTTTAAGGTTTATATGCTGTGATCATTGTAAATAGTTAGCTATGACTTTGTCAATTGCACTTCTATGGATTGCCTAATGACAAAACCTTGAAATCTTGAATCTGAGCTTGAATTTATGGTAAACAATGTACTATTCTAAAAACGAAATAAAATAAAAATAAAATTCCAACAGTAGCATTTACTGCAACATTATATTAGTTCAGTGGTTTGAGACAGTTTTTTCTAGTACTTTGTTTTTTAAGCAGGCTGCATTAAAACTAGTCAGGACAAAGGCATTTAACAATTGTAAAAAGTAACAAGATTGTAACAACATGTATACAATTTTTAAAAATTCCCTAAAAAATATTATAAATCAGTAATAGGTATAAAATTCAATAGTAAATATAAGATTTAACAACAAATACAAAATTTAACAATCAATATATCAAATTATACAAATTAGAAACAAATCATTTGCAGTGAGAAATTTCTCAACTGAATGAAATTGAGATGTTCAGAAAACAATGGTAAAATTTGTGTGTAAATGGTTTTTACAGGGTATTTAAGAATGAGATGCTCAAGTGAGTGACCATTTAAACTTGCCCAATCTGTGAGAGTGAATTATTGTTTTATTTTTATTACGAGTGTTGTAGCTATGTACATCACTGGCAAGTCTTCCTAACTGTGGGTTTCTCATTATATATAAAGGAGGATAAAATATATAAAGGTTTATTACAGTTTGAATTCCCATCTTCACAAAACAGAGGATAACAATGGTCTTGTACAACAGCCTTGCTTTAACAGCTTTTTTGCTACAATAAAATGCTGGTCTATTTTATTACAGTTTCTCTATAAGGACCAGGACCATATCTAATGATTGACTGAAAGTATGCAAAACAAAGGTTAACAATGGTCTTGTACAACAGCCTTGCTCTAAACAGCTTTTTTTTGCAACAATAAAATTTTGTCTATTTTACTACAATTTCTCTATAGGACCAGGTCATATCTAATGATTGACTGAAAGTATGCGAAATAAGCAGTTTGAATATACTTTTCAGGGACTTTAATAACACTCATAATTTGGTTGTTTTTCATCGAATGTTTTTGATGAAATGAATAATTTGATATTACAATTAATGGTACTTTGGGATTATACCGACCACACCCAGACATGAATCGTTATTTGACATTTTGCTTCTACTGATTACTAGATTAGTGTAGAACAATATTTCGTCAATATAAAACAGGAATTGTCTTATCGCAAACCCCATCCCCACCCTCAGACAGAGGTCAAAGTCGAGCGGTCTAGTAGATAACGTGATTGCAGAGTCTCGCCACCCGTTCAGCTGGTACGTCGCTTTGTTGTACTTCCGTGTTTTACCTCTACATTTCTCCATAACACAAAAATTCGACAAAAACAAACATTACCAAACTAAAACTAAACTCTTTATTGAAAAAAACACTCAAAACTTGTTTTTATTCTTGATCACACTCCGCCACCCAAAATGCGAGTGCCTCCGGCCATCAGTGCGAGCTTCGGTGCTGCCCCCTCACGCTGATGTCGACGAAAGAAAAACATCCCTCGAGATAGTACCTATCAGTAAAATATCAAAATTCTAGAGGAGCTGATCAGAAATATAAATTGAATTGTAATGGAAAGGCAATTATGTACCGTTCAAATGATGTGATGCCGCGCCCTGCCCTAATCTGGATTCTCGAGAAAGATAAGATAACAGCGACAACAATACCGATCACAATACCTGGGGAATGCTTGTAATTTTGTAATTAAACAGTTGTTTTTTCGTTCTATCATGTTTTGTTTCTATAAATTTATATTTTTGTGTTCTTCATACTGGGTGTGGGCGGTATAATCCCAAAGTTACCCAATTAATTTAACTTAACAAAAGCTTTCAACATCCTAATTATAGTAATGTTTAATAATAAACAATATACAAGAAGTAACTTTTGGAAATTTGTAAATGATGATGAATATGAGGAAATTGTGTGAGATATGCAATTTGAAAGTGACCGTTCTTGGTGAGCAGTAAAGAGAAGTTTGAGGAGTGGACTACCGACAGACTGTCTAGCAGACCATCTTCGTGACTGTACTGGAGGGAAGTGTGCCTGTTTGGGGAGAATCCTTTCCTCTACTTCACAAAAACGGTTACTCACTAATATCTGGGAAAGCTATAAATACTGTAACATTTCTCTAATGTGAAGGGTCTAGGCAAAAGCTGGTATTGTTACTTTCATAATGTAATTGTTTACATTTATTTTATTAAAAATTTGTAATGTATGTTTTTATGTATTATATTTCTTGTTGCCTTACAATTGTATAATATCAAAATAGGATAATATATCTAATTGTTTGATAATAACAATCGACTAACGAATGTAGACCATTTGTTAGTTTCCACAAAAGTGGGTAAAGTGGTAAACATTTTACCTAGCAACAGTATAATAAGTGGCCAACACAATTGGATGATTATCGATTTTAAATATCGATACAATCGGATACGACATGTGACCTATAGATATTCATAATTAATCATTGCCAGCTTTCTTAAATTAGACTAGAGCGTCATTAACTGCTGTTGCTAGTAACGCCATTTCGAGCCGTTATTTCATTTATGTAGGAGAGAAGGCTAGTGATGACAAGGAACAAAGGTGACGAATATATGAATATTGGCTCAAAATAATTTTATAAAAAAAAACTAGTTTCAGAAGTGAGTGCATTGCCAATCATCTTACGGAATGTATGTATAGACGAGAAAATTATGATTATTGGTGGTGATCCATTCGAGCATCTTTTAAATGCTATGAAACATGTCTACCCTAATTGTAATAGTACTACGCAGCTCAAGAGTACTTTAAATACAATTTAAAAAACAAATTCATTTCTTTTTTGGACTACATACAAACATACAGCTTCTCTATATTTAACATTTTTAAAGCCTAAAAGTTAATTTAATTTCGACATCATCGTTCAAAATTTATTCAAAGTAAAAACGTGTATAAAAATAAATTCAAAATTAAAATCATGTTTTGTAAAAAAATAAGTATTAATTTGCAAATTATATTAAGATTAAAAAACTAGCCAAACATATAGTTAAAAAAAATATCTAGCATAAAATCTATTATCTTATTTGGTCTGACATTTTGTTTTTCTGTCTTCTAGATGGTCATGAATATCGATGATTCCATATCATTTGATAATTAGGCTATCATCCCATTGTGTTGGTGGCCACTTATTATACTGTTACTTTAATTTTCTTCCAGAGCATTTTCTTTTGATTAACTAGCCTAATATTAAACTGGATAAAGCTAGATCTTTATATCAAGCAAAAGCAGTAGAACTAGGCTACTAATATTTTTAATGTTTTGTGTTTTAAGTTGAACATCCTTTGTAATGTATGTACATTAAACAAATTTAATCCCAAGACAGCCTAAACAAACCATCTAAAACGGGGCCTCCCAATATATAGTAAACAAATGGTCGTTTCTATGGTTTAGAATGGCTCAATAATATCAAGGTAGCTAATGCGATAGAGTGGGTACTCACAAGTCGCCTAGAACGTGTAAATTGATTCAATTTTTACACATTTGTTGATTTGTAGTTATGTTCATTTTTTATTCTATATTTCAGTCTTTTTTTTTTTTTTTATCTTTTTGTTTAGCGTTAAGGCTAATAGGCTTTGGGGAATCCATGAAGCCTCGATGTGCGATAACTATTATTCTGTGGTTGTTCATGTTAATAAGGTATTCAGCAGTATTAGTCAATCCATATACATGTATATCTAATAGACATAATCGAAGATATTAATGGTAATACATTGAATGTTTCAGTAGTGTACTGTAGTGTTTCGTTAGTCACTCAAAAGATGGGAGTTTGGGAATCTAAGACATAGGGTGGGAAGATAGGGAATGGTGGGGTGTTAGGAGAGCTTCTCGCCAGGGGCCCATCAGGCATTCCATATCCCGAAAGGAAGGGCCTCGGTTGAAGTGCCTATTCCCAAGGTTACATGTATGTAGTATGTTGATTTCTGTTGTGTATAATTCAGTTTAGTTATATCCTTCGTTTAATTGCAACTAGAAAACTATTTAGTTCTTTGAAAATTTGACTATCATTGGTTTGTAATACTCTACATAAGTTCACATTATTTAACCCAAATTGTTTACTAACTAATTTGAAATTTGTGCTTCTAGCATGGTCATTTGCCGGGCATCTGAAAAATATATGCTCTAAAGTTTCGTTATTACCCAAAGTACATCTTAAGCATAACGGAGTAAAATACTTACCTATAGTAAAAAGACTACTATTTGTATTAGCATGTCCAACTCTTAATCTAAGTAGGTTAACTATCTCCCATCTTTTAAACTTGACATTTTTGAACCAAACTTTGTTTTGGGACTGAATCTACAATTTGTTTGTACCATTTTGCTTTATTTGAACCTAAAAAGTATTCATTAAATTTAGCATGGTATAGTATTTTTTGATACGCCTTAAAATCGTCAAATGGTATGTTAAATTCTACTAGTCTGATGCCATCTGTTATTGCTTCCTTAGCTAAAACTGTCCACTTTTTCGTTTCCAGCGATACCTATGTGACCCGGTATCCACTGTATAAATGATATTTTTCTTTGTCACTAATATTTCATAAACTATTGTTATAATAATACTTTGATTATCATTATTCGACCCCTCCATGCTTTTTTCTATGGCTATTACTGCAGCTTGAGAATCAGTTAAGATTATAAAATCGTTGTTATTTAGATTACTTATGTGTTGAATACTTTTCAAATTGCTACTAACTCCGCAGTATAACTTGAAGAGTACTTATTTAAAGTATATTTGGCTGAGATATTAAGTTGTGGTATCCAGAAGGCAGAGCCAACCCCTTCTACAGATTTGGATCCATCTGTGTAAACACGAATGTAATCTTTGAAGGTTATGTTTAGTTTGTCTCTTACTATTTGTTTTGTAACATTTTCATTTTGTTGGTTCTTGATAATTTTGTTGTCTAGTATAAATGCATTACTGGTAGGTTTTACCTTTCTATTTATTAAGAAGAGGGGTTCATCAAAATCCCAAATATTCTTAAATACTACATCAGTAATTATGTTTATATTAATCTGACTAATATTATTCAAGGATTGTAGAAATAAAGGGACCCTTTTGTTTGCCCAATATTGCATGTCAGTATATATTGAGCTAAGATACAATTAAACTTGTATAAGCAGGGTGATTATTTTGCGAAACTATTTTGTAAACTACCCTATCGGCTAGTAGCTGTCGCCTTAAGTTTAAAGGCATTACAGATGCTTCTGCATGTAATGTTACAATAGGGGAAGATTTAAAAGCCCCAAGGGCAATTTCTCAGTGCCTGATTTTGTAAATTATCAATCTTATTCAACTCAGTTTTAGTGCTATGTCCGTAGAGGAAACATCCATAATCTAGCTTACTTCTTATCACACTCTTATAAATCTGTAATATAAATTCAGGGGTGAGCTCCCTGAGTTCTGCAACTGACAGATTTAAGGATATTCAAGTCTTTCCAGCATTGTTGAAGAATACTATTGATATGAGTCTTAAAAGTTAGCTTATTGTCGATGTATATGCCTAACACTTTAATTGTGTCTACTACAGGTAAACACTGATCTTTTATAAAGTACTGTAGATTAGGGTCATTATTTTTTTTTCTAGATACAACTAGTATATTTACATTTTTTTGCATTGAAGTCCATGTGTAGGATCTCGAAATATTCAACCAGCCATTAATAGCTAGTTGCATATGATTTTGAACCATGTCATAATTTTTATGTGCGGAATATAGCAGTATATCATCTGCATATTGCACAGATTTGACTTGAGGTGGTAAAGCATATTTTATATGTGATGTATAAAGGGAGAATAACAAGGGACTGAGAACACAGCCCTGTGGCAAGCCTCTGTTAACTACCCTAGTGAAAGTATACTTAGGATTAATAAAGCTTAATTTTCTATTTATCAGCCAGTTGTGGCAGTATATTAAGAACTTAGATGGAATACCTAGGCTAGATAATCTATCTATCAATGCCGGTATAAAAACATTATCATATGCACTAGAAATATCTAATGCTGCAGCAACAGTTGTTTCGTTAAATGATAAGGCTGTTAGAGTGTCGGTTACAAAATGTAATAGGTAATCACTACAACCCTTCATTTTTCTGAAACCATATTGAGTCTCAGAGACCAAATTGAGTTTTTCGGCCAACCATTCTAACCTATTTTTAATTAGTGAATTCATAAGCTTAGCTAAACAAGATATTAACGAAATTGGTCTGTATGATTCTTCTGAGTTCTTATTTTTATTAGGTTTAAGCAAAGCAATAATCCTGAAATGCTTCCATGTTGTGGGTATGTCTATATGTCCATTCCATATTTCATTAAATATTGCAAGGAGCATTTTAAGGGCATTTTCTGGCAGGTTTTTAATAATTCTGTACGATATACCGTCAAGACCTGGAGAAGTGTCTTTATTTTTATTTTTGATAGCTATCAGTAATTCTTGAAAAGAAAAGTCTTTTTCTAGTGAATCATCAGAAGGTCTGTACAATTTCCTGTCAATATATTGCAATTCATTTGACATGGGGCACATAGTCTGGGACTATGTGTTTCATAAAACCTTCACATAATTTTTCATTGTTATTTATAAAAGTGTCATTACTGTTATGACATTTGTTACCTTTTAACTTGCCTACAATTTTCCAGGCAAATGAGCTTGTCCTTTTCTCCCCTATATCCTGACACGTTTTTTCCCAACTCAATCTTTTGGCCAACTGAATTTCCTCTCTGGCTTTTAACTGAGCTATCTGAAATGTACGGTAGTTTACTGCCGTCATTTGTTTTCTAAATCTTGTAAATGCCAGTCTCCTTTGAGCAATAGCCACTGGAAACAATTATCTGTCCACCAGGGTTTAGGAGAAAACCCTCTACTATTGTTTATTGGCATTTTGATTTTAGGTATGGATGTCTCACAGGCCTCTGTAATTATATTATATAGCTCATCCATTTTATTAAAGGATGTTGAAAGTTTTAATTCATTAACTTTATTTTCTACTGTCTTAGAAAAAACAAGCCAATTTGCTTTCTTAAAATTAAATTTGTTATGACTAATATTTTTCCAATCTAGGTTATATTTACATGTTAAGTTAGTCCATGTTAAAACTTATAACTATAGGAAAATGGTCACTACCCATAGTATCTTGCCATTATCTCCCAATTTTCTAGCTTTGAGTGCATATTGGGTGACACAAATGATAAATCTAAGGTAGAAGTGGTTTTGATCTAGAGTAGGTATTTGTAGTGTGTCTGTAATCATTAAGTTAAAATTAGAAGGGATTTGTTATATTCCGTAAAAAATATCACTCCCTCTTGGATTGGGTGATCTGGCTCCCCAGTAAGGATGGTGAGCAATTTAGATTCCCCGCAGAAAAATTGAGTATCCATGGTCTTTATTAAACATATATTGTTCCCAAAATCTTCTCTTTATTTTATTTTTAGGTTTACAATATATATTGTATATATGAACAGGTTTATTATAATTGTTTATTTCAATACCCAATTAATTGTGTTACATTGTCGTTGTAACTTAGTGTTTTTGTTGTAAGTTACTGATTTGTGTAATTATCATAGCTACACCTCCATATCCATCAATCCTATCAACTTTTTCTATATTTATTAATTGTTATCTTTGATGTTATCATATTCTGTTAACCAAGTTTCTTGGATTAAACCTATTTGAATTTTATTTTTAGTAATATTATATATAAATTCTGACCACTTGGGTTTTAGTGATCTTGCATTCCACTGAATTATTTTCAATTCATTTAACATGTTTTGAAGTTGTTACTGCTGAAAGTATTGCCAGTACCTTTATTTTGGTTCTGTTTTTAGTGTCCTGTCAGTGGGCCCATTGCCCCTAGTCTTGGGATTACTGTCCGTAACCTTAAAAGGAGCTAAGAAATCTTCTATTTGTTTTTTATTATTAAAAGTAATAGGTGTAGATAGTAATTTGAATTTTATGTCATCTATTTTTTTGTTAATTAGGGAACGTAAATGTTTCCCTATCTTGTGGATGTAGACTCAGGTTTTTGTGTATTTTGGTTAATCGTAAGTGAGTTCTGTTTGCCAGTTACAGTAAGTTTACTGGTATTATTACGGTTTGTATTTATGCTAGTGGTCTTATAATGATTATTACTGTGACTTAGTCTATGGGAAGCATTCCTACTTAGCCCAACTGTAGATCTAGGTTTTTTAAGGTTAAAGTTACTCTCACTGCATTGGCTGTGTTGTTCCGATATATACTCTTCAGTTAGGGGAGAAAAACATGTTTGTGTGTGACTACTGGGTGGTAATTTAATTTATGTGCTGGTAGTTCAGGATAATTTACCTGATATTTTGTGTATTTTAGTAGCAGCAGCGTAAGAGCTAGGCCTTATAACATGATTTTTAATTTTTTTTATATGTTATAGGGAAGTATTGACTAGCTGTGTGGTAGTCTTCCCTCATTGAGCTCATTCTATCCTTAATATTTCTTTGACGAGTAAATTCAGGACAAAATTTAGAGTTACTACTATGAGTACCTAGGCAGTGAATACATTTTAAGGGGGCCTGGCATTCCTCTGAATGAAAGTCCTCCCCGCAGTTTCTACATATTCTATTATTGGTACATGGTGTGCTTGCAACATGTCCATAAGCAAAACAACGAAAACATTGTTTTACAGGTATTCTGAATGTGTCTACCTTCATACGTACATAATTAAGTTTAACATACTGTGGTAGTATGTCTGAGTCAAAAGTGACTTTTTACAAAAGAAGTTGGAACTAGGTCATTATTTACTCGTCTTTTAATTCTATTGGCAAATAAGATTTTACTCTCACTTTCCGTTTCGTTTAAGATTTCTTCATCAGAAATTTCTTTTTCAACATATATTACTCCTACAGAGTAAATTCTAATAGAGGGTACGAAGACATTATATTGTGTTAAATATTGTGAGTCAACCAAATTATTGGCTGCTTCATAGTTTTTGCATTTAACAGACAAATTTTTTTGCCAGAAACGTTCAATATGATGAATGTTCTGAGCAATGGTTTTTAATTATCTTACCAACAGAGAAAGGGTTTAACTTACGTTTATCTTTTGTCTTGAATGATGATTTCATAGGGTCCCTGATTGTCATACTTGTAATACCTTTTGGTAAATATTTTTTTTAATTCTGGAGTATTTTCTATCTGGTCAGTGGGGCTACATGGGTCATTGTCTCTTTTTCTTTTACCTTCATTATTATCTTTAGCAGTTTTATTTAAATAATCATGGTCTATAATAATAGATTGAACCGCTTTTTGAGTTTCCTCCTCCTCGAGGGTTACCATGGCCAGACCTTCCGACATGTCGGGGTCCGGCCGGGGACAGGTTTGTGTTAAAGATCGTGTATGTATAGGTTAGTGATTATTGGCTATTTGTGAAAATTGTAACTGAAATGTAAATTAAATTGTAATGTTAGGAATAAACAGAGATGGAAGAGATTTACATACTATTAGTTACCCAATACAACAGGTTGAAAGGAATTCAAATACACTTAACGAAGGAACTTGACAACCACAGATGAAGAACACCTTTATGCACCAAAGTTCACGTACGAATGTATATTTTCAGTCTTGGATGTGATTCTATCATTCTATCTTCCATTATTTACCGCGCCTGTCTTTTTTTTTTCTTCTGGTTTGCTCAAAAGAGCAGGCTTCGTAAAAAACATGCAGCCTCGTAGTTCCATAATATATATATAATTATTCAATGTTAATGGAGTGGGATTTACATTAAATGTTGTGTATTTGTTAGTTTTAAAAGAGGAATGTGATAATTAAGGGAGTGAATTTAAAGGACAGGGCTCTTTTGGAATCTTCATGGCCAGGGGTCCATCAGGCCAGCTTCCTAACCCGAAAAGATTTGGACCTCGGTTTTTTTTTATTTTGTTAAGACTCCCAGGTAGGGTAACAATTATGTGACAGAATGGAAGAGATGATGGTTTTTATGTTTAAATGTCTTTTTTAATTTTAACAAAAAATGTTCCTAGTTCCTTATATATATATCCAAATCATTGGTTTTAAGAACATCCTTTATGTCATAGTTTACATGTTTGAACTTACCTGATATTAGTTTAAAACATTCTTTTCTAGCATATTCATAATGTGGACATTGTAGTACTACATGGTTTATTGTTTCTTCTACACCTAAAGAACAGTTTAAGCATAATGGAGTAAAGTATTTTTTTATTGCAAACAACTTACTGTTAACTCTGGCATGGCCCAGTCTCAAACGAGATATTGTGACGATTTCCTTTCTTAATAGTTTACTATTTTTTAAACCATGGGACATAACTTACCTTTTTTACTGTATTTTTTATACCAGTGAGCTTTTGGAGTTAATTCAAAGATTACCTGATAATGTTCCATCCCCTTTCTTTTCCTTGCTACTTTAAAGTCCTCCAAAGGGACATTAATTTCTGGAATTTTTACACCTGTCGTTATTGCATCCCTGGCTAAATTATCTACTCTTTCATTAAAGTCCAGTGAGACATGTCCTGGAATCCATACGAATACTATATTTTTATTCAAGGCTTTCAACTCATATACTATGCTTATAATTAATTGGTTTTTACTCTTATCTTTGCTATAATTAGATATTGCTGTAACAGCAGCTTGAGAATCTGTACATATAACTACGTTATCATATTGGGTTTTATTGATAAATTGCACTGCTTTATATATAGCTATTAATTCGGAACTATAACTAGACATATATTTGCTAAGAGAATACAACGCAGTGGTATTGGTCCGAGGGAATCAGGAAGGCAGCGCCACAACCATCGTCAAGTTTTGGATCAATCAGTATAAAACATAAACATAACCTAAAATATGATAGTGACATTTTTTCTAACCACAATTGTTTTAGAGTTTCTTTACTCGTATTCTTTTTACTTACTTCTAAATTTGTTAATCTAGTATCGCCTTTTACACTATTTTCTTCCATAAATAAAGGTAATTCAAAATCCCAGTCATTTTTAAATCCTTCAGTTTCCATGATGTTAGGCATCATTTCAGTTTACATTATTAAATGACTTTATAAATAAGGGTAACTTTTTCTTTTGCCAATAATCATTATTTTGATTTAACATATTTAAGGTAACACATATTTCTAAATGCTGGATGACTGTTTTCTAAGAGTATCTTATATACTAAGTTATCTGTAAGAATACTTCTTCTGATTCCCAATGGCATCACAGCGGCTTCAGCTTGTAGGGCTATAACTGGTGTGGAGCAAAAGGAGCCTAAGGCAAGTCTGAGTGCCTGATTTTGAATTAAATCTAGTTTACCCAAATTACTTTTTGATACATGACCAAACAATGCACAACAATAATCTAATTTTGATCTTATTAGGCTTTTATATACTTGTATGGCGAAATTAGGGTTGCAGCCCTTTGTTCCACAAATAATAGAACTTAATAATATTAAGATCTTTAGGAGCCTCTATTTACTAGGTCCATAATAATGTTGTTTAAAGGTTAATTTATGATCCAGTATAACCCCTAAGATCCTAACGTTATCTCTAATTGGAACCAGGTGACCATTAAATTGTAACTTGTTCAATATTGTCTTGTCTTTTCCTTGAAAAACATATAGTGTTGCATTTTGATTCATTAAAATATAATTGTAGGCTATCAAATGCAGTAATCAGTTTGTTAAGTGCACTGTAAGTTTTTACTTACCAATTCTCCTTTTTTTGTGTGAAAAGTATATGACTATGCCCATCAGCATACTGCAAGGACTTTATTTCATTGGGTAGACTTACATTAATTTGAGAAATATATATAGCGAATAACAATGGTGATAGCACACTACCTTGCGGAAGGCCCCTTGTTTGTAGTCCTGGATAAAGATATATAATTACTTGATACATTTACCTGTCTGTCAGTTAGCCAGCTATGTAGGTACCTTATAAATTTACTATGAAAATTAAGTCTAATCATTTTATTGCATAGCTCAGGAATGTATACATTGTCATATGCTCCAGTGATATCAAGTGAGGCTACCATGGTTGTCTCATTATATGTTAAAAGCTGTTAAAATATCAGACATAAAATTTACAAGGTAATCATTACAGCCTCGTTTTTCTCCTAAATCCATATTGGGTTGGAGGGATCACTCTTAATTTTTCAGAGATCCATTTCTAGCCCTATTTTTTATCATTGTATTCATTATTTTAACAAGACAACTAATTAAAGATATAGGCCTATATGCAGTTTCTTGTAGCTTATCTTTAGTTGGTTTAAGAAGGGCTATTACTTTTGACTCTTTTCCATTCTTGCGGAATATTTGATATTCCATTCCAGATGTCGTTAAAAATACTTAACATAAGTTCTAGTGCACTATCAGGTAAATACTTTATCATTGTATAACTTACCCCATCCATTCCAGGAGATGTATTTCTGGTTTTAGACTTAATGGGCTAACTTAATTTCATTTATTGTAAAGTTTTTTTCCAATGGGCTATTTGTCAAAGGGAGATTTTGGACTATGCAATTCATTGTAGTGGGGTACATAATCAGCTACAATGTGTTTTATAAATTTTTCACAAAGTTCATAGTTGTTTTGTATTTCATTTTGTTCAGTTAGGCTATTATTATTGTGTAATTTTTTAATTATTCTCCAAGCAAAAGATGTGTTTTTCTTATCATCTATTTTACTACAAATATCCTCCCATCCATATTTTTTTGCTAATTGTATTTCATTTCTCGCTTTAAGTTGAGCCATTTGAAAGGTGTGATAATTTTCCACTGTCATATTTTGTTTAAATTTTTTGAAAGCCAATCTACGGTAGGCTACCGCCCTTGAACAGTTTTCATTCCACCACATTTTGGGTTTAAATCCTTTTGCATTTACACTCGGCTCCTTATGTCTGGGAACAGATTTATCTATTGCTAGGCTTATTGTATTATAAAGTTCCTCAATTTTACTTTCTGTTGTTAGGATCTCTAAGTTTTTGAGATAGTTGTCTATATAAGTAGCATATTGTCCCCAGTTGGCTTTTTTAAAATTTCTTTCATTACTACTACTTATATTAAAATTAACAGTAGTGGCTTCCTTCTTAATTAAATTAACAGTATCAAAAGATATGTGTATTGGAAGATGAATTACTGCCTAAACAATCATTACTTACCTCCCAAGAATTAAGTATAGAGTGCAATTTGGGTGTGGCAAAAGTTAAATCCAAAGTAGATGACTGATGGTATAGTGTTGGAACTGTAGTGCCCTGGTTATTATTTAATAATAATAAATTCAGAATTTGAGTAAGCATTAAAAATATCATTACCCCTAGTGTCTGCTTTGGCAGCACCCCAGTAGGGGTGATGTGCGTTCCAATCTCCGCATAATAAGCAAAAGCCTATATTTTTAGAAAATAAGTTGTCTAGCAGTGTGAAACTGGCCATAGATTCCATCCATAAAAAGAACTAATCCGCTGACTTGAATCCTAACCTGGTTCATGAACTACTCCTAGACCTAGTTCCTGAACTACAACTAACCTAGTTCCTGAACCAGTTCAATCACTTCAGGATTAAATTATATTATTAAAATTAAATTTTATAATTTAAAAAAAGAAACAAATACAAAAATATCTATAGATTATACTTAATACATTACTTTGAATACATGATCTACTGTATTATATTACTAACCTCATTATAGACCTCTTCTATTTTTGGACAAATACCAATCTATGGACGGCCATAATCTCAAAAACGTACGAGCCAATTTTGATAAAACTTTCTGTACACATTCACTACATGGTCTACTATACTGAAATACAAGCCTCATTCTTAGGCCACGCCTATTTCCGGAGCTACATCGATTTTACAGGCAAAAGTGCTGACAAAAACCAATCTATGGACAGCCATATCTCATAAAACGTACGAGCCAATTTTGATAAAACTTTCTGTACACATTCACTACATGGTCTAGTATACTAAAATACAAGCCTCATTCTTAGGCCACGCCTATTTCCGGAGCTACATCGATTTTACAGGCCAATTGCTGACAAAAACCAATCTATGGACGGCCATATCTCAAAAAATGTACGAGCCAAATTTTGATAAAACTTTCTGTACACATTCACTACATGGTCTAGTATACTAAAATATAAGCCTCATTCTTAGGCCACGCCTATTTCCGGAGCTACATCGATTTTACAGGCCAAGTGCTGACAAAAACCAATCTATGGACGGCCATATCTCAAAAATGTACGAGCCAATTTTGATAAAACTTTCTGTACACATTCACTACATGGTCTAGTATACTAAAATATAAGCCTCATTCTTAGGCCACGCCTATTTCCGGAGCCACATCGATTTTACGGGGCCAAGTGCTGACAAAAACCAATCTATGGACAGCCATATCTCAAAAACGTACGAGCCAATTTTGATAAAACTTTCTGTACACATTTCACTACATGGTCTAGTATACTAAAATACAAGCCTCATTCTTAGGCCACGCCTATTTCCGGAGCTACATCGATTTTACAGGCCAAGTGCTGACAAAAACCAATCTATGGACGGCCATATCTCAAAAATGTACGAGCCAATTTTGAATAAAACTTTCTGTACACATTCACTACATGGTCTAGTATACTAAAATATAAGCCTCATTCTTAGGCCACGCCTATTTCCGGAGCCACATCGATTTTACGGGCCAAGTGCTGACAAAAACCAATCTATGGACAGCCATATCTCAAAAACGTACGAGCCAATTTTTGATAAAACTTTCTGTACACATTCACTACATGGTCTAGTATACTAAAATACAAGCCTCATTCTTAGGCCACGCCTATTTCCGGAGCTACATCGATTTTACAGGCCAAGTGCTGACAAAAACCAATCTATGGACGGCCATATCTCAAAAATGTACGAGCCAATTTTGATAAAACTTTCTGTACACATTCAATACATGGTCTAGTATACTAAAATATAAGCCTCATTCTTAGGCCACGCCTATTTCCGGAGCCACATCGATTTTACGGGCCAAGTGCTGACAAAAAACCAATCTATGGACAGCCATATCTCAAAAACGTACGAGCCAATTTTGATAAAACTTTCTGTACACATTCACTACATGGTCTAGTATACTAAAAATACAAGCCTCATTCTTAGGCCACGCCTATTTCCGGAGCTACATCGATTTTACAGGCCAAGTGCTGACAAAAAACCAATCTATGGACGGCCATATCTCAAAAATGTACGAGCCAATTTTGATAAAACTTTCTGTACACATTTCACTACATGGTCTAGTATACTAAAATATAAGCCTCATTCTTAGGCCACGCCTATTTCCGGAGCCACATCGATTTTACGGGCCAATTGCTGACAAAAACCAATCTATGGACGGCCATATCTCAAAAATGTACGAGCCAATTTTGATGGATAAAACTTTCTGTACACATTCACTACATGGTCTAGTATACTAAAATATAAGCCTCATTCTTAGGCCACGCCTATTTCCGGAGCTACATCGATTTTACAGGCCAAGTGCTGACAAAAACCAATCTATGGACGGCCGTATCTCAAAAATGTACGAGCCAATTTTGATAAAACTTTCTGTACACATTCACTACATGGTCTAGTATACTAAAATATAAGCCTCATTCTTAGGCCACGCCTATTTCCGGAGCCACATCGATTTTACGGGCCAAGTGCTGACAAAAACCAATCTATGGACAGCCATATCTCAAAAACGTACGAGCCAATTTTGATAAAACTTTCTGTACACATTCACTACATGGTCTACTATACTAAAATACAAGCCTCATTCTTAGGCCACGCCTATTTCCGGAGCCACAATAACTTTATAGGCCAAGTGCTGACAAAAACCAATCTATAGACAGCCATATCTCAAAAATGTACGAGCCAATTTTGATAAAACTTTCTGTACACATTCACTACATGGTCTAGTATACTAAAATACAAGCCTCATTCTTAGGCCACGCCTATTTCCGGAAGCCACATCGATTTTACGGGCCAAGTGCTGACAAAAACCAATCTATGGGACGGTCCATATCTCAAACATGTACGAGCCAATTTTGATAAAACTTTCTGTACACATTCACTACATGATCTAGTATACTAAAATATAAGCCTCATTCTTAGGCCACGCCTATTTCCGGAGCCACATCGATTTTACGGGCCAAGTGCTGACAAAAACCAATCTATGGACGGGCCATATCTCAAAAATGTACGAGCCAATTTTGATAAAACTTTCTGTACACATTCAATACATGGTCTAGTATACTAAAATACAAGCCTCATTCTTAGGCCAAGCCTATTTCCGGAGCTACATCGATTTTACAGGCCAATTGCTGACAAAAACCAATCTATGGACGGCCATATCTCAAAAATGTACGAGCCAATTTTGATAAAACTTTTCTGTACACATTCACTACATGGTCTAGTATACTAAAATATAAGCCTCATTCTTAGGCCACGCCTATTTCCGGAGCTACATCGATTTTACAGGCCAAGTGCTGACAAAAAACCAATCTATGGACGGCCGTATCTCAAAAATGTACGAGCCAATTTTGATTAAAACTTTCTGTACACATTCACTACATGGTCTAGTATACTAAAATATAAGCCTCATTCTTAGGCTACGCCTATTTCCGGAGCCACATCGATTTTACGGGCCAAGTGCTGACAAAAACCAATCTATGGACAGCCATATCTTAAAAACGTACGAGCCAATTTTGATAAAACTTTCTGTACACATTCACTACATGGTCTACTATACTAAAATACAAGCCTCATTCTTAGGCCACGCCTATTTCCGGAGCCACAATAACTTTATAGGCCAAGTGCTGACAAAAAACCAATCTATTAGACAGCCATATCTCAAAAATGTACGAGCCAATTTTGATAAAAACTTTCTGTACACATTCACTACATGGTCTAGTATACTAAAATACAAGCCTCATTCTTAGGCCACGCCTATTTCCGGAGCCACATCGATTTTACAGGCCAAGTGCTGACAAAAACCAATCTATGGACAGCCATATCTCAAAAACGTACGAGCCAATTTTGATAAAACTTTCTGTACACATTCAATACATGGTCTAGTATACTAAAATACAAGCCTCATTCTTAGGCCACGCCTATTTCCGGAGCTACATCGATTTTACAGGCCAATTGCTGACAAAAACCAATCTATGGACGGCCATTATCTCAAAAATGTACGAGCCAATTTTGATAAAACTTTCTGTACACATTCACTACATGGTCTAGTATACTAAAATATAAGCCTCATTCTTAGGCCACGCCTATTTCCGGAGCTACATCGATTTTACAGGCCAAGTGCTGACAAAAACCAATCTATGGACGGCCATATCTCAAAAATGTACGAGCCAATTTTGATAAAACTTTCTTTACACATTCACTACATGGTCTAGTATACTAAAATATTACAAGCCTCATTCTTAGGCCACGCCTATTTCCGGAGCCACAATAAACTTTATAGGCCAAGTGCTGACAAAAACCAATCTATGGACAGCCATATCTCAAAAATGTACGAGCCAATTTTGATAAAACTTTCTGTACACATTCACTACATGGTCTAGTATACTAAAATACAAGCCTCATTCATAGGCCACGCCTATTTCCGGAGCCAAAATAACTTTATAAGGCCAAGTGCTGACAAAAACCAATCTATGGACAGCCATATCTCAAAAACGTACGAGCCAATTTTGATAAAACTTTCTGTACACATTCACTACATGGTCTACTATACTAAAATACAAGCCTCATTCTTAGGCCGCGCCTATTTCCGGAGACACATCGATTTTACAGGCCAAGTGCTGACAAAAACCAAATCTATCTAGGTTATGTGTTAAAAAAATCTAATCTATTAAATCAACACACCTGGAACATCGTAGAGCATATTTAAATTAATCCTCGCATACATATTGTAGCCACTTTATACATTCTTACATTCATTTGAAGTAACTGTAAGATAAACTTACTTGTAGGTAAACACTTTTTAACACTACTTTAACACACTAACTTTTACTTTTACTTTAACACACTACTTTTACACTTTTTAAAACACTACACTAAACAACTAATAACAAACTATTCCATACGGTTTCTTCTGCCAGTTTTCATTATAATATATTGAATGTGCAGAATAAATTGCATTTAACCTACGCCAGGGACGGTTCACTGCTAAATGCCGGAGCTACCGAACCACTGTCCACTAGCGGTGAGACGGTATTTCAGTAATCAGTACTTTGTAACGGTTACTTTTCTACAGTATCTGTAACGGTTACTGAGAACTAAAAATACAGACAACAGGTACTTTGTATCTAGTACTCTGTTACAAGGTACAAAATATTTTCTCGTACGGATTACTTTACTAGTCCTGAAGTATAGAATAGAATAGAATAGAATTTATTTTTGAAAATATTACAATAACACATTATATGCATTGGTATACCACACAATGTGCAAACCTAATGAGCAAAACTTAAATAAAAATGTAACATTCTTGTAAATAAAATTAAAACAAGAACACTCGTAAATTAAAAGAAATATTTTTAAAAAAAATAACTAGGGCCTCTAGAGGCAAGTGCCTGTGGAGAGGTTCCTTTTATTACAAAATTATTTTTTAGCTCAAAGAAAATTTCAATAAAACTTTGATTTTTTATAAGCTCCTAAAAAAAATTGATTAAAATTGTGCTGCTGCAGTTACAAAGCAAATGAAAATCCACTTAAATAAATTCAAACTAAAATTTACTGTTACTTTCTTTAATTAACTAGGAATCTATGCAGAGAAAAAAATCTAATTTTATCAAAAACCCAATAACCCACTTCTTTAATGTTTTTGAAAATAACTTTATATTCTCACAACTAATAAATTGAAGAAATATTATTACTAAACATTTTAGGTCCCAAAAAACAATAACTATTTGAAAAAAATGCTAAGTTAGGCTTTGGAACTGGTATTGGTTCTTGCTTTCTTAATTTGTTTTTGTAACTATTTTTTAATTCTGGTAAATTGCCACTTATGACATAAAATATTTTTAAAACTTTATAAACAAACATATATTTAAGGGGGAAGAATATTTAAATCAACAAAAAGAGGAAAAAGATTTCTCCATTCTTCGTTGTCGTATAATCAACCTTATGAATTTATTTTGTTGAGTTAGAAGTGGCTTTAGAATTGTTTCATAGGCTCCACCCCAAACAAAATATTCCATAGTCAAGCCTACTATTGACCAAAGAGAAGTACAGCATTTCTTAACACTTCTTCAGTGCAAATGTATTGTAAAAAATAAAAAAATCTTAAAATATTGTTTAGTTTGCGTTTTTAAAATTTCAATATGTGTCTTCCAGTTGATTTCTCTATCTAGCATGACTACTAAATATTTTAAATTTTCGCACTGGGATACTACAGCACAGTTCTGTTGGCACTGGATGTTACTACACAAGCAATTGACACATCGATACAAAATTGAATTACTAAAAAATTTGCTGATCTGTTTTTTTAAACTAAAATTGATGTACTTAGTTTTCTCTGGGCTTAATAACATGTTACTTTTTGAAAACCACCACTGCAGTGCTTTAAGGTCTGAATTCATCTCTTGCTCTATATCATCCCAATTATTTTTCACATACGATAAAGCTGTATCGTCTGCAAAAGATGTAATATTTCCATTTAAATTTGAATCACAAAGATCATTTATGTAGATTATAAAAAGTACTGGGCCTAAAACTGACACTTGAGGTACGCCACATTGTATAAACCCGAAGTCACCTAAAAGAATTATTAATTTTGAAACATTGTTTTTCTCTTTGTTAAATAGCTAACAAACCAATAATAAATATTCCCCCGAATACCACATCCGTATAACTTTTGTAAAAGAATTGTGTGATCTACAGTATCAAACGCTTTTTTAATATCTAAAAATAAACCACTAACTTTCTGCCCTGAATTTATTCCTGTATACACATTATCTATGAAGCTTTTTAATGCTGCTTCAGTATTTAAACCCTTCCTAGAACCAAATTGATTGTTGCTGAAAAAATTAGTTTTTTCTAGAAATTTAATTAGCTTTTTCTTAGCTTTTTCATTTAATTAGCGAATGTGTACAGAAAGTTTTATCAAAATTGGCTCGTACGTTTTTGAGATATGGCTGTCCATAGATTGGTTTTTGTCAGCACTTGGCCTATAAAGTTATTGTGGCTCCGGAAATAGGCGTGGCCTAAGAATGAGGCTTGTATTTTAGTATACTAGACCATGTAGTGAATGTGTACAGAAAGTTTTATCAAAATTGGCTCGTACGTTTTTAAGATATGGCTGTCCATAGATTGGTTTTTGTCAGCACTTGGCCCGTAAAATCAATGTGGCTCCGGAAAAAATAGGCGTGGCCTAAGAATGAGGCTTATATTTTAGTATACTAGACCATGTAGTGAATGTGTACAGAAAGTTTTATCAAAATTGGCTCGTACATTTTTGAGATATGGCCGTCCATAGATTGGTTTTTGTCAGCACTTGGCCTATAAAGTTATTGTGGCTCCGGAAATAGGCGTGGCCTAAGAATGAGGCTTGTATTTTAGTATACTAGACCATGTAGTGAATGGTGTACAGAAAGTTTTATCAAAATTGGCTTCGTACGTTTTTGAGATATGGCTGTCCATAGATTGGTTTTTGTCAGCACTTGGCCCGTAAAAATCGATGTGGCTCCGGAAATAGGCGTGGCCTAAGAATGAGGCTTATATTTTAGTATACAAGACCATGTAGTGAATGTGTACAGAAAGTTTTATCAAAATTGGCTCGTACATTTTTGAGATATGGCCGTCCATAGATTGGTTTTTGTCAGCACTTGGCCTATAAAGTTATTGTGGCTCCGGAAATAGGCGGAGCCTAAGAATGAGGCTTGTATTTTAGTATACTAGACCATGTAGTGAATGTGTACAGAAAGTTTTATCAAAATTGGCTCGTACGTTTTTAAGATATGGCTGTCCATAGATTGGTTTTTGTCAGCACTTGGCCCGTAAAATCGATGTGGCTCCGGAAATAGGCGTAGCCTAAGAATGAGGCTTATATTTTAGTATACTAGACCATGTAGTGAATGTGTACAGAAAGTTTTATCAAAATTGGCTCGTACGTTTTTGAGGATATGGCTGTCCATAGATTGGTTTTTGTCAGCACTTGGCCTATAAAGTTATTGTGGCTCTGGAAAATAGGCGTGGCCTAAGAATGAGGCTTGTATTTTAGTATAGTAGACCATGTAGTGAATGTGTACAGAAAGTTTTATCAAAATTGGCTCGTACTTTTTTGAGATATGGCTGTCCATAGATTGGTTTTTGTCAGCACTTGGCCTATAAAGTTATTGTGGCTCCGGAAATAGGCGTGGCCTAAGAATGAGGCTTGTATTTTAGTATAGTAGACCATGTAGTGAATGTGTACAGAAAGTTTAATCAAAATTGGCTCGTACGTTTTTGAGATATGGCTGTCCATAGATTGGTTTTTGTCAGAACTTGGCCTGTAAAATCGACGTGGCTCCGGAAATAGGCGTGGCCTAAGAATGAGGCTTGTATTTTCGTATAGTAGACCATGTAGTGAATGTGTACAGAAAGTTTTATCAAAATTGGCTCGTACGTTTTTGAGATATGGCTGTCCATAGATTGGTTTTTGTCAGCACTTGGCCTATAAAGTTATTGTGGCTCCGGAAATAGGGCGTGGCCTAAGAATGAGGCTTGTATTTTAGTATAGTAGACCATGTAGTGAATGTGTACAGAAAGTTTTATCAAAATTGGCTCGTACGTTTTTGAGATATGGCTGTCCATAGATTGGTTTTTGTCAGCACTTGGCCTATAAAAGTTATTGTGGCTCCGGAATTAGGCGTGGCCTAAGAATGAGGCTTGTATTTTAGTATACTAGACCATGTAGTGAATGTGTACAGAAAGTTTTATCAAAATTGGCTCGTACGTTTTTTAAGATATGGCTGTCCATAGATTGGTTTTTGTCAGCACTTGGCCCGTAAAATCAATGTGGCTCCGGAAATAGGCGTGGCCTAAGAATGAGGCTTATATTTTAGTATACTAGACCATGTAGTGAATGTGTACAGAAAGTTTTACCAAAATTGGCTCGTACATTTTTGAGATATGGCCGTCCATAGATTGGTTTTTTGTCAGCACTTGGCCTATAAAGTTATTGTGGCTCCGGAAATAGGCGTGGCCTAAGAATGAGGCTTGTATTTTAGTATACTAGACCATGTAGTGAATGTGTACAGAAAGTTTTATCAAAATTGGCTCGTACGTTTTTGAGATATGGCTGTCCATAGATTGGTTTTTGTCAGCACTTGGCCTATAAAGTTATTGTGGCTCCGGAAATAGGCGTGGGCCTAAGAATGAGGCTTGTATTTTAGTATACTAGACCATGTAGTGAATCTGTACTAGAAAGTTTTATCAAAATTTGGCTCGTACGTTTTTAAGATATGGCCGTCCATAGATTGGTTTTTTGTCAGGCACTTGGCCCGTAAAATCAATGTGGCTCCGGAAATAGGCGGTGGCCTAAGAATAAGGCTTATATTTTAGTATACTAGACCATGTAGTGAATGTGTACAGAAAGTTTTATCAAAAATTGGCTCGTACATTTTTGAGGATATGGCCGTCCATAGATTGGTTTTTGTCAGCACTTGGCCTATAAAGTTATTGTGGCTCCGGAAATAGGCGTTGGCCTAAGAATGAGGCTTATTATTTTAGTATACTAGACCATGTAGTGAATGTGTACAGAAAGTTTTATCAAAATTGGCTCGTACATTTTTGAGATATGGCCGTCCATAGATTGGTTTTTGTCAGCACTTGGCCTGTAAATCGATGTGGCTCCGGAAATAGGGCGTGGCCCTAAGAATGAGGCTTATATTTTAGTATACTAGACCATGTATGTGAATGTGTACAGAAAGTTTTATCAAAATTGGCTCGTACATTTTTGAGATATGGCCGTCCATAGATTGGTTTTTGTCAGCACTTGGGCCTATAAAGTTATTGTGGCTCCGGAAATAGGCGGGGCCTAAGAATGAGGCTTGTATTTTTAGTATACTAGACATGTAGTGAATGTGTACAGAAAGTTTTATCAAAATTGGCTCGTACGTTTTTAAGATATGGCTGTTCCATAGATATGGTTTTTTGTCAGCACTTGGCCCGTAAAATCGATGTGGCTCCGGAAATAGGCGTAAGCCTAAGAATGAGGCTTATATTTTAGTATACTAGGACCATGTAGTGAATGTGTACAGAAAGTTTTATCAAAATTGGCTCGTACATTTTTGAGATACGGCCGCTCCATAGATTGGTTTTTGTCAGCACTTGGCCTGTAAAAATCGATGTAGCTCCGGAAATAGGGCGTTGGCCTAAGAATGAGGCTTATATTTTAGTATACTAGACCATGTAGTGAATGTGTACAGAAAGTTTTTATCAAAATTGGCTCGTACATTTTTGAGATTATGGCCGTCCATAGATTGGTTTTTGTCAGCACTTGGCCTGTAAAATCGATGTAGCTCCGGAAATAGGCGTGGCCTAAGAATGAGGCTTGTTTTTTAGTATAGTAGACCATGTAGTGAGTGTGTTGGTGGTAGAAAGTTTTATCAAAAATTGGTTTCGTACGTTTTTAAGGTATGGGCCCTTTTATAGGGTTTCTCAAATCTTACCTTTTAATTGAGTATAGTCTTGAAAATTGCGGCTATAAAAGGGAATTATTATTATCATAAAAGTACTGTTTGTTCATTTAAAATCTTTATTTGTAGTACTTATCTTCACGTTATTAATTAAATTATAATTTTTTGTATGGTTTGAGGGTTGATGAACTAGGTTAGGGAATTCATTTAGGAACTAGTTCCCGGTACTCGTTCTTTTTATGGATGGAATCTATGGCCAGATTTCACGTCGGTTAGTTGTCCTTGCCAAAAAATTTTTTTTGTACTTTCCGTATTTGTACAATAAATATTGTAATATGCGTTATTATGGGGCACTAAAATTAATTTATTTGTTATTGCTTAAATAGTTGCCATGTTATCAGTATTATAACTTATTTTCTCTTGCTAAAGGTGTGATATTTTCTGTATGAATATTAAAAAGCCTACTCCTCCATTAGCCATTCAGACCCTATCTGTTCTATACATATATTATATTTATTATCTAATAAAATGTCTGTACACTACTCTAGCCATAGCCACAGTTTCTTGTTAACTACACCTTATGTGTATTCTATTGGGTATTAAAAATTTTGTATGAAACTCTCTCTGGCCATATTTAGGTTTTAGAGGATCTCCTACATTAAATTGAATAATGTTTAACTCTCATTTATTTTCCATATTCACTTCAAGTACTATGTGTGTTTTTTTTTTTAAATTACCTGTGTTGTACTGTTGAGGTTTTCCTCTGTCTGTCTGGTGGAAAACTATACTCTGGATTTTTTTAAGACTCATCTTCATTTTTAAAAATTATGATTGTAATACCTCCCCCTATCTTTTTTTTTTTAAT
>NW_025783406.1:0-30712 GCF_021130785.1 Homalodisca vitripennis | reverse complement strand
GTTTTAAAAAAAGGGGATATTAATGTGAAATACAGACAGAATTACTTTGAGTTAAATAAAGATTTGAAATTCAGTTGAAGCCTATTAGAGCATTATAAAAAAGGACTGGAGAATCGTGTTTAGACATCTCTTCTAGACCGCATAATAGCGGGGGCGATTTTCGCATTTAATGAAATAATTAAAATGTGCTTATTAAAATAAAGTACCAGTAATAGAGGCAGGCCCTGAAGCTCTTCAGTTATTGAGTATAGACCCCAGAGCCATTGTATTCTACAAATATTTGATCTGACCATGAAATTACGAGGATCTCAGCCTTAATAAACTGAGGAAGTATAGTCTCTTCTGCATTTGATAGGAGCCGAACAAAGCTTCTACCTTCTTGCCCGATACAGTAGTATTCCTATTACAAGGGAGTAATAATTGATATCCAATCAATGTGAAAAAATCATTGTATATTCCATTAATGATTAATAACTTCAATAGAAACAGTATATTTTTACTGGATTAAGTACGAATTTGTTATTTACTAACAGGTTGTGCACAACTCTATAAAATTTAAAAGGTCCAGGTAGAGGCATAAATTGTATTAAATCATGGGCTTAGGGAAATTACACAAAGATTACACTGAAAATAATACATGTCTATTTCAGTCTTGAATATAATAAAAATGATTTACGAAATGAAAAAAAAAGTATACCCTCTGAATATAACATGTCAATAATTATGTATAGAAAATGTTACATTTTCCTATACAGCAATTTTTTATTATAGAACTCGTGATTCCAATGCTTTAAGTTAATTTAGTTTCAAGAACTGTTATATAAAAAAATGTTCTTCTGCTTTTTATATTAAGAGAAATTTGCCTTTAAAGATGTTGTGAATTTTATAACAAAATATAAAATTTAGAACCTAAAAACCGATTAAACAATTTTAACTTATCGGATTTATTGCCTCATAATTACGTTGAAATATGATGTCTAAGTGAGGATTATTAACCGTACAAACGATTCGAGTACGTTCTGAGGTAATACTCTCCATATTTAACAGTCCAGCGTTTTTTGTAACCACACCTTTCATAAGGACGTCACTACCTTGAATTAAACTCAATATTAGATAACCTAAGAAACAATTTCATAAATTAGGTAAGTCAATATAAATTTAGCAGGATATTAAGCATTTTTTGCTCTATGATAAGGTTATTACAGTCTGAGAAATTAAATTGAATGTATTACCTAACTAATTAAGTGCCGCCCAAAATCTTAGAACGTGTTGATTGAAATGGAATGGTGTCATCAGCATTCCATTTTAACAGAAGATGTTCTCTATTTTTTTACAATTGATTAGAAAAATTAAATTTAAATATAACATTATTGTAAAGGTTATATATTTATAACAGTATGTTTCCCTATAAATCAGCAGTTGCCAATGAGGTAGATAATGACACCGGTCCACACGCGCCGCGCCATCAGATACCGTAACTGTTATCTGGTTTTCACTTTAAAATTACCTAAACTTACGCTAAGCAGAAACCAATCCTACCTCCACATTAATACCAAGTGTTTATGGCAACAGTTGCAGGGCGGTTAACGATCAACCACACTCCCATCAGCTGATTGTATTTATCTTTTCGTGCCATAGTATATAAACCTGTGATTTGCACCTCACTCGTTCAATATCTTATTTAATCTAAGGTTTTTCTAAAAACCACAATACAACTCATCCACAAAAAAAACTTCTGGGAAAAATTTGTATTTTATAGTTTAGTCACCTAGTTGTTAAACTTTTTATTAGTTAAGGGTACAATTCGTTTTTCTCACCATTACCAACATAAAATTCGTAGTTGACTTGACATATAGCAAGTCTGATAAGAGTACATCTATCTCACTGACAATGGTTTTCTTAGGTCAAGGCATGTGAAAATTATGCTGTAAATTATCTATAGGACAACTTGTACCTACTACCTGTCTCTCGTAATACTCATGGGAGGAGACGCGTTATGTCCCTCCATATACTGTTTATTTTAGTACAAACATATATGGTTTCGATAGATACCTGTCTCATTATATACTCTTGAGAATTTATTAAGCCTGAAGCAGTATATTTTTCATTCTATTTGGTATATATCTGGTTTATTTACTACTGTGTGAAGTATATTGCTATATTACGAATGTTACAAGTAATGAACTTAATAACATATAATGATATTTGTATTTAAATTGTACTGATTGCTGTATACACATACACATGTCTATAGCAATTTTATTCTAAAAATGATTAAAGTATCAACAACTGAAGGCAAATATATTACATGTTTAATACGTGAATATTTTATTTGAGCATTTTATATACGTTACCTGCAAAGGCTAGCACGTTCTTTCAAACGAAAATATCAGATGAAACTAAAGACCTATAAAACTAAACTAATCACATAATTTTAAATCAGTATATTTTCTAAATGAACTTGTAATGTGTAAGAGAACACCATCAATATTATCTTGATGAGGAATGTCTTACATAACACTTATTTAATTATTATTTTGTAATTTATTTTCATTTTATTTCTTGAATATATACAATATCCTTAAAATTTATTAAACTTTATACAAACCTCTTGAGACTTAATTGAATACAATTTTATTCGAGTGAACTCTCATGTGTCAGCTTATAAATTTTGAGCTAATTTTTTAAAGGGTCAATTATTTGGGGTTTATCAGTTATACGATTTAATCTCTGTCCGAAGATATTTTGTAAATGTGGTTTTTAAATCTTAACTGCGTACATGTATATTTTAACTAGATTTAACAACGATTGATTTCATCATGTCGTTTCATTCAAAATGTATTCAATCAAACAAATATTGTTTATACAGTTTTAAACCTGTCGCTATACAAATTGTATCCCCTGAGCCGTCAATGATATTTAGCTCGATATTTATACGTTTGTTGAAATACAAATGTTACAAAACGTTCACTCTCAGGCAGCCAGAAACCAACTGTTTGCCTTGGATAAAGAAAGTTCTAAAGAAACATGATTTGAATTTTAATATAATCTATTACTTTATAATTTGTAAGTGTTTTGCACCTTATTTTCCGGATTAATGTTCCAACTTGACTTCAGTGGTTTTCGGCTTCTTTTCTCTTACAGTTTAGTTTTAATTGTAACTTAACTAATTATTCAGACATACTAATCATCTCTAGAATAACTAACTTAATGAACTGTGGTGATTATGTTACAAACTTATAAATTAGTATGTCAAATTCATCATATAAAAGTAGTATAAATAAAAACCTAAGCTAGCTATGTTTAAATATACAAAAAATAATTTGATTTACGGTACTTAGAATCATTTCACCCTGGCACTGGTACCGGTTTAGTTTGTAATGTTGACTGTCTTGTTATTGGAATTTGCTTTCTCTATTTGTTAATCCATCATCTGTTTTTCTGCAATTTCAATTGTGATGTGTTTATATAACCTACATAACAAAGTTACTCCATAAAAAAAGAAGTAGTATCAATATTCTAATTTTAATGATGGTGACTGTACAACAAGTAGTGTGCGTATTAATAGACCTCTAAAAGTATAACAAATTCTTCAGTGAGAAAAAATGTCTGAGGGTAATCTAATTTGTAGTAACATTTCTAAATCTATTACGATTTTATCATATAAATATTAAGTACTTAACTTTAATAAGATTCCTGGAAAAATATAAATTTGGCTAAATATTATATTTATGTAGAAAATTTGTATTTTTTTTAATCTGGTTGCGCTAATATTTGTGTAGCAGAAAAAGTAATTGCTCCTAGTTTAAAAATAAGTAAACGTAAACCTGAATTTAAAAATGTAAATTTTAACAGAAAACTGAAGTGATATGTTCTTTCAAAAAACTGATTAAAATATGTAACTAAACCCTGCTATACACATTCACCAAAAATTAAACAAATTTATCAGCAGAAAGCAGACTGTTACCCAATATTTCTTGCTCTTTAGTTTATCTTACCAAAAACATAAATTGTATGTTCTTGATATTATATTTCGACAGATTTTTGAGTTTCAATCGAATAATTTTGTTTAAATTATTTACTTGCAAACTATTACAAAATACTACTTCATATTTTTTCTGTACCATATAAGATTAGTATATCTTTGATTGATGTTGACATTTAAAACTTAGGAGTGTTAGACCAGAAGTGGTATGCATTTATACTGTAATAGGTTTTGATTTAATAGGAAGTAATTTTTGCAAGGGTTTGAATTTTATATAAAATACTGTTTAAGAAATCCTCTAACATATGGGATATTTGTTTTTATTCTTAACCTATTAAGAAAACAACAAGTTCTTATTTTCACGTCTATTTAAACCTGTAATGGACATTTTTATTACTTATTTGTATACAACAAATCCAATTCCACGACATTTATATATGGAAATTTGCAATTTAAAACAATATTTAAAGATTCATCAAATACTATAAACTAAACTGTTTTAATGGCATTTTCGGTTTAATATTTCGGTCTTAAGTGAAAAAATTATAGTCGAAATTATTTGAAATATTTTTACCTACGAATATATCTAGTAACTAGTATACTTATTATGTTTTATATTTGGGACAAGTTAGATATTGTCAGCAGAAGCAGACTGTAGACAATATTTATCTCTACAATGTTCTACATTTTCCCAACATATGTTTGTTGCCAAAATTACATGTTAGTATAGTTGCTAACACTTTTAGTATTACCTCTATTTTATTGTAAGGAATAACCGTATGTATTCAGGTTTGGACACCTGAGGTGAAACAGGTTAGATAGTCGTTTACTAGGATTTTAGTGTTCCATGTTTAGTATCATAAAACAATGGAAAAGATGCGAAATACTAAATGATATTTATAGGCAAGTATCAACGTACCCCTATAAAGTAACGTGTTTGAACATATTTATTACAGGTATCGAGCTAATATATAACAAAATAACTCAGTTTAAAGTTATGTTAATTTGATCAAGTTACTAAAATATTTATTGTATTTTACCGTGGTCGGCTAAGGGTTAAATATTTTTTTATCGTTTCGATATGGTATGTGTGACATACCGCACTCAAGATGTGGAGTCTCTAGCATATTCTTCGGCATTCCTCACATATATTTATCTGTTTGTTTGGTGTCGATCAGCAGCAGAAATTCTCCTCAAGTAACCCTCCTTCAACGCAACAAATAATACTGAGTTATCTCATATTGTGATGAGCACTCGCAAACACAGTTTGGTGAAATTTTTTAATTAACCCATAAAATCATTTTATAAACAGCTTTGGATTATTAAAATGTTTACTTAAAATAATATAAAAAATGTTTAAATGTAAAGTGTATGGTAATTTAACCATATCATGGTTAACACGCCTTTTTAGTGCGAATTGAAAACGTAATTTTTTTGGAAAACGCCAAAAAGGTCTTGCGAAGAACACCAATCAAGTCATAACTGACACCTGGTCAATCGAAGAGAAAGATGGAAATTTTTAAGATTCACTCATCAAACGTCTTTAAAAATTTCTTCGTTATACGTATGGGCAATAGTCCCAATACTGGTGAGAATGGCTGAGATTTTGTCCTTAAACCTCACCAATCATCTAAATTTGTATAGTTTTCTACTTTATCTTTATAACGAAATTATAATTCAATACAATTGCAGGTATTATTCTCACATATCTTTTATTAATTTCTTTGTTTTGAAATTTATTTTTGACAATAAAAGGATTGTAAGCGGAAACAATGGACTGTTTTAGGGCATTTGGGAATCGAGATCAGTGATACAAAAAATCCAGTAAAACTACATTTAAAGATCTGCAATTCTGATCTTCTTTCCTCAGGGAAACAAAAGTAACTTAACACATAACTACAGGTTGAGATAATCGAATGCTTTGACACGTCAGGAATCAGAACTAGGTGTTGCCGTGTCCAAGTTCATTCTACAGAAATGTAGGTCACAATTTAGGTTTATTACCCACCGACAAACCACATTGAACTGACCACGATAGGCCAATAGTTAAATAGGAGTTGGTCCGTTTTACAAGATTTTATGGCCTCGTTTTATTGGTTCAATCTTGATGAAATTCTTAAAACCATACTGTCGGGCTCTGTAATATGATTTGTTTATGTTTAGTATAGATTGAAGGCTATCTCTCTATGTAAGACATCAGGCTGAGGAAGAGTTCAGATCTCAGGATCTAAAAACCTAGTGTTACTTTTTATGGATGGATTAGTATCAGTGCACAGGAAGGCACCAGGTATCCATATAAAAATCCAGTTTCATGTTTAGTAGAAACCTATTAGTGATAACAATTTGTTTCATACCGAGCATTATTGTATGTAATTAAAAATGCATAACCACTAATCTTCAGTTATTATACTTATTTTTACTACTTGTAAACAAATATCCGTGTTATGATTCATTTCTTAAGATGGCTTGCTACAGTTTTATTTTTGAATTGCTGTAAATGACGACGTAGTTAACTATTAATTATAAGTAGTATTTAAAAGGAATTAAAACTATCTCCTTTGCAGAAAGATATAAACATACCACTACTTATGCATGAAGAAATAACTGAAACGAGCAGGTTGTTTATTTGCTAAAAACCACTTCTTCTGTAAAAGCACCTTTGGTAAAATTCTAATTATCAGACTGCTATTTAAATAGCTGTTGTCGCAGCGCAATTCACTATTTTTCCTACTCAGGGGAAGTGACTTATAAATAAATCTAGTGTCCTTTATTTATTATGCTTTTAACTAAATAATATTGTGGTTTCACAGGTTTTTATATAAACTGAAAAAAAATTTTGATGGTATATAATAACAGGTTTTTATAATTCACTTGTAAATATATACGGTTCCTCGTTATATCCTTAAATTGGATTAATTCAGGGTAATACGTCTTCCATTAGAATCATATTATCTTAACAAATTAGAGTTCCAGCATTTTTAATACTATGATTATTTCCCTTTAAGGTAAATAAATTTTAATAAAGATTATATGCTATATATTGAAGTTCGTAAAAAACACATATTTTTCTCCGATACTCTAGGTTTACTTCAATTTTATAGTATCATAATCCAAAATGAGTTAAAACATGGAAAATAAGGAAATGACTATCAATGCCGTAGTCTAAATACTGTTTTAAATGGCATTTGTTTCCATACCGTAAAAGTACGCGCCGTCAAAAAGACGTTTTTGGCAGTGTAAACAACTCCATGCGCGAAGTCAAATGACCTTGTCGCCAGTGTAAAGAACTCAATGCGCGAACTCAAAAGTCCTTTTCGGCAGTCTAAAGAACTCCAAGCGTGAAGTCAAAAGACGTTGTCGGCAGTGTAGAGAACCTTATTCGTGAAGTCAAAAGACGTTGTCGGCAGTGTAGAGAACTCCATGCGCGAAGTCCAAAAGACCTTGTCGGCAGTGTAGAGAACCTTATTCGTGAAGTCAAAAGACCTTTTCGCCAGTGTAGAGAACTCCATGCGCGAAGGTCAAATGACCTTGTCGCCAGTGTAAAGAACTCCATGCGCGAACTCAAAAGTCCTTTTCGGCAGTCTAAAGAACTCCAAGCGCGAAGTCAAAAGACGTTGTCTGCAGTGTAGAGAACTCCATGCGCGAAGTCAAAAGACCTTGTCGGCAGTGTAAAGAACTCCATTCGTGAAGTCAAAAGACCTTGTCGCCAGTGTAGAGAACTCCATGAGCGAAGTCAACTGACTTTGTCGCCAGTGTTAAAGAACTCCAAGCGCGAAGTCAAAAGACCTTGTCGGCAGTGTAAAGAACTCCATTAGTGAAGTCAAAAGACCTTGTCGCCAGTGTAGAGAACTCCATGAGCGAAGTCAATTGACTTTGTCGCCAGTGTAAAGAACTCCCAGCGCGAAGTCAAAAAGACCTTGTCGGCATTGTAGAGAACTCCATGCGCGAAGTCAAAAGACCTTGTCGTCAGAGTAAAGAACTCCATGTGCGAAGTCAAGTTAAATTGTCAGCAGTGAAAATGTTAACTCGTATTAATATCATATGTATTTTGTCTTACTGAATAGTTTTGTTTATATTGATTGTACAATCTATTATCTTTATATTATTTCTGAACTAAATAGGCATTTTTTTAATACATTTTAAAACTATAATGCGTTCTATTGTCAAATCAAATCAAATCATTTCTTTATTGCTTTTAGACAATATATAACATTGTCTAGCAGTCGTTATATATTCAAACAGCAAATACTCTACACACTTACACACAGTCAGACCTTACATTTCACTCATTCACACTAATTCACACTATCTTTTGATCCAAATTTTAAATTTTGGTAATTTAAGATATTTTTAGATATCCCAGCGACTCATCATAAACTCCTCTAGCGAATAAAATGCTTTTTGACACCAACATGCATTTGAGGCGAGTTTTGAATTGGATTTGATTAGTTGCATTTTTTACACTTTCAGGGAGCTTGTTGATTAAGCCGACGCCAACCTGATGCGGTAAATGCTGAGATACCGCCAGTCTATGACTAAGTTGTCCCTGGCTCTAGTTTCATACTGATGAAAGTCCCTGCCCCGGACTAAAGTGCACTTCGATTGACAGTACATGATCACATGAAACATATAGAGGCAGGGCAATGTCAGCAAACCTAGCTCCCTAAAAGAGTCCCTACACGACTCTCTGTAATTCAACTTTGCAATAATTCTAATTGCCTTTTTTTGAAGCCTGAAAACGCGTTCCATCTTGTGTTTGGCACAGCCCCCCCACAGTCTCAAGCCATACGCAAAAGTGCGGATATATGAGACCGAAATATGCCGTCATTAAGACTTCAGGGGAACAGTATTTAGCTAGGCTTCGCAAGTCAAATATGCCAGAAGTAATTCTAGCACATATATTGTTAATGTGGTCGTCCCAGGTCAGACCTTGATCAATGTACATCCCCAGGAATTTCGTGGATCCAGTTTCCTCTAAAAGGACATCGTCCACAAATACAGCAGGTTGCCTTGCAAATGTCCTTGGTCTTAGGCAGAAATTGATGACATTTGATTTTGATTGGTTCGTTTTCAAATTCCTGTCAGTAAAATACTGAATGCATGAAGTCAGTTCCACAAATGATGTGATTTCCAAATCTTGTGTAGTTTTTTTTTCTTTTGAAGCAAAGAGTCGTGTCGTTCGGCATACTGAATCAGATCACCATGCTGGATCACTGAGTTAAGTCTACAGACGTAAACCAAAAAAAGAATAGGCCCAAGAATAGAACCCTGAGGGACACCGTGGGCTATTTTAATTTTACTAGAGATGACATTTGAAAATCTGCACGCATTGATCTCGATTATTAAGATAAGAAGCAAGCCACGCGTTTGGCAGACCCCGAACGCCACATTTTTGTAACGGGTGCAACAGTGTTTCATGATGCACACAGTCAAATGCTTTGGATAGGTCAAGAAATATGCTGAGCACTTGTTCTCGCCTTTCCAAGCCATCAACAACATTGTTCAAAAGACTGTTTACAGCGTCAATTGTTGCGTCAATCTTTTTTTCCTGAAGCCAAATTGTTCAGGATTTAGAATTACAATGCTTTCTAGAAAAGCTTTCCAAGTCTTTCACAGAAAAACCTTTTCAAAAATTTTGCTGAAAACTGGAAGAATTGAAATTGGACGATAATTGCTGGTTTTGCAAGGATCGTCTTTTTTAAAAATCGGTATAACTTTAAGCTGTTTTCAGTAGACATGGAAAAGTTTGCAGATTCAAATGAAAAATTTATCAATTTTGTGAGTGGCCTCAAAATGTACCTAAAGCCAACATTTGAGTGTAACCAAACTGACATCCCGTTAGCGTCACACGATTTCTTTGAATTCAACCCCTGTACGACACGAGCTAACTCCCTCCACACACACAGGGGCCAGAGCCATGGATGCAACCGGTTCCCTAACACCAATTTCATGATATCGAGGTTCGGAAATTGACGAATCAGTTGAGGCCACAGAATAAAAATAATTATTATTAAACTCGTTGGCAACCTGCAACTGATCATCATTAATTTTGATTGATATAGACTCAAGGTTTCGGTCCAAGTTTGATTTTTGTGCCGATTCATTGATTATTTTCCATGCAGTTTTAGAAACGTTTTCACAATTTCTCAGGGCTCTATTGACGTCATGAGCTGTAGCAGCTTGAATGACTTTTCTATAGATCCTTCGATATGATCTGTAAAAATGTTTTAAAATTTTCGTTTTTGTGTTTGGGACAAATATTGAGTGAAAAAATTTGAGTTTTATCTCTGGAAATGAGAATACCTTTAGTTAACCAGGAATTATTTTTGGGTTTGAAATTGTTTTTAGTTTTTTTTAAAAGGACACGAAACGTCTAAATAATAAATGAAACGGTTATTGAAAGCTTGATATATGTCATTGACATTCTCAAAGCTGTTCAAAATGCTCCAGGTTTCGTTTTTTAATAAATTGTTCAAATTGGAAATGTTTTGGAAATTTAAAGCTCTTTTAATTTTAAAAGACGATTTTTGAGTTTCTATTTTACATCCATGTATCACAACCTCCTGCGCAAAGTGATCGGAGACAGCCGTATTCAAAACAGAGACCGTGACGTTAGGAATGTTTGTAATAACGTTGTCGATGGCAGTACTCGTCATAGCAGTCACTCGTGTTGAGGAGTTCACGGACCAATTTAGATTAAATGAGCTTAAAACATCCCGCAGCCGCTGGGTCAGGGGGTCGGTGGGATCCAAAACGTTGATATTTAGATCGCCAATTATAGTAAATTTCAATGAGTTTAAGAAAAGACAATTTATAAGATTTTCGAGGTTTGTAAAAAAAAGATTCGGGCACTTCCATTGGGTGATCTATACAACCCTACGATTGATATTTTTCCAAGAGTGTTAGATATGATCTTATCACCACTGGCCCTCAAATTTTAGTATCGGTAATGTGATTAATTTTGAAATTTTCAAACTTCAATGGTGCTTTCACGAAAATTGCCACACCGCCCCCTTTAAAAGTGCGTTCGACAAAAATTTGATGCCAATTCAATAATTTTGAATTTTGAAAAAATTTATTGTTTCAGTTCTGAAACCGTGTTCAGAGACAACAAATACATCAGGTTTTGAGTTCGTCACACATGAGCATTAGCTCATCTATTTTATTGGTTGCACATTTGGCGTTTTGATGTACCAATATAAACTTTTCAGTTTGTTTTAAATTAGAAAACTTTTGAAATTTTGGCAAATTTTGAGTTGGGTATTTTTTATAAATTTTTAACTGGATCCAAAGTTTCTCCTAACCTTTCTTTAAACAAGTGTCGACAATAGAGTTTTTTTGGTTAGGAGAGCGTCCATTTTCATTTTCCCTTTCAGTGAAGGTTCCGGCTACGGCGTCAGCGTAGGTGTCCAAAATTTCCGGGACGAACTATTGGATGATGTGGAGTGTTGTCCGTGCATGGAGTGTCTAGAGAGGGCACTTGAATGGGAGAAAGAGAGCTAGTTGATTGGAAGGGGGTGGAGATTGGTGATGACTGCAGTTTGTTTGGAGATGTTGAATCAGGATTATATTTTATAGGAGAGGGAGGGGATTTAGATAACGGCAAACGACCCACTTCCACCAGACTTCTCACCAACAGTCCGGCCAGAATCCGCTTGCCCTACAACCTCAGATGCAGACCTTGGCGATTGAACCAGCGCCTTTCTATGCTGTTGATGTTTAGCAGCTGGGCTCCCTCGCAATCTGGCACATAGCTCCTCGATATAATGGTTCACGGCGGTGCTTGTCTGGTTCACTATATGGTCGACTGGGAGGTTGTCTCTTTGAGAGATGGTGGCCACAATGACCCGGGATGAGGCGAGGCGGGCGATTATTCGCTGCTCCAGATGTCGGTAAATACTCTGAGACTCCACTGGTTGCAATATCATTAGTGCCGGCGAGTATGACACAGCAGCTCCCAGGTGGTGGCGGGGCATCGGACGTAGCATCGAGGAAGTCCCGCTGAAGGCTTACAGATCCCACTTACTCTCGTAGGCAGTTTCACACGTTGCTGAACGAGACCGGCCAGATGACGTGCATGGCTGTCCCCCTCGATAATAAACGGTCTGGAAGGGTAAAGACGTTGTAGGCTGCTCCTCTTGGACGATGTTCAACCCCCATCGTATATCCCTCCCGACTAACGGCCTGAGTTGTAGACTTTTTCCGAGGGTTTTCTCTTCTTCTTTTTCTTCCCTTTCTCCCCTCCATTCCTTGTTTTTGGAGAAGCAGTCTCATCGAATTCATTTCTTCCATTATAAATTAAACAGCTATTATAAATTAGGGAAATCTCACCGCTGGATAACTGTCCTCCATACTTTTTGTATCACAGAAGAAAGTATTATGTTAATTTCAGGGTTTATTTTAATTGGAATAATAGTATAAACAATTAATTATAAAAGATATACTAAATAGTCACCAACAATAAACAACAAATTTATAGCTACAAATAAATTTTAAACATAAATTTCAAATTAATATTGTTCATACTTTTTTGCTTTTTATTCAAACCTTTGTAAAACATAAAATATTACTACAGATAAAACAACGTTAAGTACAAGAGATTTAGAACTTCCCCGACCTCGTTAGGGTCCTGTAAACATATCTGAAACCTCCGAGCAAAGTTGGAAACTTACAAACTATAAACAGAGGTTCACTGGACCATTGACACCATTATCTTGTGTTTTAAAGAAATCTATTTAGAGACTAATATTTTCCTTTATAATTTTCATAAAAAAACTAAAATAATTTGGATTATGGTAGGCTTAGTTTTATTGCTATTATCAATTCTCAAAAATGAATTGTTGTCTCACGCCAATATGATAGGCATATCGGGATAATTGTTCATTATTGATATGTATGGGTATATTCTGAATATTATTACAACGTGTTATAAATTAGGTACATTCAGAAAATTTTGGTAAAAGGTACACCCTACACCAAAACCTGATCAACTTTTGCATGTATATAACATCTTCAATTTGCGGATAGTCAATGAGTGGGAAATCATCAACATGTGAATTAATATAAATACTCGAAACGTCCTCCTATTCCTTCTAAAAACTTAAAAAAACAGCTGGCAAAGCCCTTTCAAATATTATTTATTGGTTGGAATTAGTCCTGTAGATGTCACGATAACATTTGGATGAAGAGTTTTCCTGTATCTTGGTTATCTGGACTCACTGCACAAACTCCAGTTGATCCAAGAAGATAAAAAGTCCGAAATCCCTGTAGATTTAATTAAAGTTCAAATGCCTTTTAATTTGAAAAACCTATTATTCCTGTCCATTCATCTGGTAGACTTAGTTTGTTGTCACCTCGACAAATAAGGCAGAAAGCATTAGCTGTAGCTCCTTATCAAGGAATAAACAATGTTAACTCGTGCTTTATTATTTATGACAGGTTTACATATTTTAATTATTTATTATTCCAGTGTGTCTAGTATTAATAAGAAACCATGAGCATAGGTCGTATAAGATTCGCTGGGATAACGTAGAAGCCACCAACCACCACACTTCAATTAAGATTCCAACATTGAATGTTACCAGAGAAATTAAGCTGTTGATTTGTAGCTTGTTAAAGGACCTCACAGAAGAAATGATATTGATTTCCTACTACTGACAATGCCATTGGGTTCTATGACAAAATCGGCTAGTATGAATCTTTTAGACTGAGCTGTGTCAAAGTTTGTATTTTGAAAACATCCTGCGTGTAATCCATTCGGAACAGTATTACAACGCCAATAATAAACTAATAAAATGGAACTCCTAATGAAGATGATTGCATAAACCTCTTTCCAGTCGAAGTTTGTTTTAAAACAACATTAAAACTTTTATCAAATACAATTTTAGATGGATAGACTCATATACTTATTTTTTAATCATTACGAATAAATTTTTGAAGAAGAAATTACAAACATCTGAATTATAAAACAGCAGAAAATTTATTTCCGTACCATCGGAGGGCCACAAAAACATTATTTGAAACCAACTAAAACGTTTGATCATTTTTATGAGATTTCTGAATTCATTTGTATAAAACTGGGAGAGATCTACTCATTGGTTTGGAACCAATTACGTGTGCCAACTTACAATAGACATTTGATACTTCTGAAACTAAGTATTTTTTATGCTTGTTTCTGTGTTTTCCAAATTTAATAATCTACAGGTAATAAATATTTGGGTGTTTAATTACTTTTACACTATACATATTACGAGTACAGTGTAACCACAAAATTTTGAGAGGAATTTTCTTCTACATAATAAAAATAAACGGAAATAAATAAAACTTTAAAGGAAAAACAGCCTGTAATTTTCAAAAATTAACCTTCTGGTCTTTCATTTGATTTAGTGGTCACTCAAAGGGTTTATAACAGTAACGGGAGTGTATATTAATAACTGGTAGAATAAGCGTTTAATACAGACTAGATTTATAACAGTATTATAACCGAGATTTACGACTATAAATAGTATTCTAATCGAAATCAAATATATGAGGTAGTTTTTTAGAAGCTACACTTCGAGGACCATCATAGCTAGTTTCTCTTTGGTGTTTGTTTTGAAGGCATAAAACTACTGCCATAGGGGAAAGGCAAGGTATAAGGGGTGGGTAAATTAGGGATGACCAATGCCACAAATGATTATGAAACCTAAAATATTATGTACATATATTTTATTTCTAAACTTAAAATTCTGTTAATGAAAAATAAATTGTTAAATACATTTAGTTAATAATAATAACTAATTTTTTTGCTAAATTTAACTGAATAGCGTGAAACAGTTTCCAAGCAATATAAACAGTGATTATTTACCTAAATATCATACTTTCCAATACCACCTATTAAATATTAATTAAGATAAACATTTATTCTGGGTTTAAAATGAATAGAATATAGAACGTCCCCACACTTATTATTAAATCCAAAGTAAACAGAAGTCATGAATATAGTGGTAAATTATAAACCTGACTGAATTAAACACAGTTTAATTCAAACATTGTGCAGAATAAAAAGGAGATTAAATGTAATTTACTTACCTCAATTACGTATTTTCGCATGCTATATACTCGTATATTAATCTTTATTGTGTTACTTCGCACGGAAAAAAATATAGGCTAATATGTAAATATAATACACTAATATGCCTGTAATTACTCGTTTTAACGATAAATATACATATGGGGATAAACCGTACTTTTTAGTATTAAAATTTAATGATAATATTAATATTGGAGTATTATTTAATGACGTTGCGTACTTTATTAAATAAGGATTAGAGGGGAAATAGTCCTACTGACGTACTGAAGCAAAATGTCCGGAAATAAAAAAACCAGCGTTCTTAATAGTACAAGATATAGAAATTAAGGCTAATTTTATCATTTTAACTGAATCTTGTCTAAGCGCTGATAGTAACTTAATGCATTTAGACGGATATAACATTTATAGAACTTACAATAGCCTTAAACAAAGTGACGGACTGTTAATGTACGTACTTGACTCGTAATAGTTTTCTTTTACTCAGCTGTGACTGGGCGGAGTAGCCACATGTTAATGTTTGAGTTTCGTGTTGGGCTTGGTCTACGAGGGAACTGCTCGAGATGGTACTGATACTTATACTAGAGATAACACTAATAATACATTCTAAAATCCGACTAGACATGCAATTTGTGGTATCTTTAATTCTAGTCAGACTTAAGCTGAAGAATCTTGATGTATTGAGCAAGTCAAGGATTGTTGGATCGCTCAACCAATGACGTGGCCTGTTAGTCAGACTTGCACGAATAAACTGTTTTGTTACATCTGCTAGTCGATTGAAGAAAACTTCGGTTATAATAACCGATCATAGTTTACTGTTTTTAAAATAATAATACAAATATTCAACTAAAGCTGACTGGAATAAAGTAAATGAACCTTTAAAATTGGAAAACTAGGAACGTATTATAAAATCTGAAGAAATGGATATAAAAACTGAGAGATATTTAGGAATGTTTACGAAATTCACTTAATAATGAAAAGAAGTTTATTATATTAAAAAATTATTTAGTTTTAATGGATGAAATTAGTTTCATAATTGAAATACCACTGGAAATCCAACCTCGGTAAAGCGACCCGTTTTCCAATCTCGCTTCCCACTTAAGCTTTGAATTCGTAGCGTGACCTTTTCAACTTTAAACCCCAAGTAATTTTTTAATATGTAGAAAAAATTATGAACTCATTAATATGATGATCGATATAAAATCAAGATTCTTCCCCAGTGAGAGATATCTGTGTTATATCACTATATAATTAAAATAATAATTTTTTTCAATAACACGTACGTAAGTTAAATTAAACTTTTATTATGGTCCTAACCATTTCAAATATCTAAAGAAAATGAATTTGTGATGATTAAACTTCGATGAGCTAAAGAACTAGGGGAAGTGTTCCTCTGGCACTGTTCGTAAAGGACGAGGTTCGCTTAGTATATAACGCTTGACAATGCCGCAGGGAGGGACTGAGGGCTGTCCGGGAAGTCAGATTTAAAGACCCCTTGAGATATTTACCTATCCGTTACTCAGAATACCGAAGTAACCGCATCAAGAGATTTAGTTTTCCAAACCGCAAGGGAGCATGAATTAGAAAGTATAACCTGTCTGGGATCTAGATCCAAGAGATTACTTTACAATTTGACAGTATTGTAGACATTTACTGACATTAGAATTATATTAGGGCTTATAGTGTTTCCTGAGTTGTATATGTATTATCCCATTTGAACCTAATTTATTTTATCATAATGATTCTGTAAGTTCAGATAGCATGTATTATTTTGTAACAATAACTTTACACATTTCATCCACGTATATTGTGTATGAGATGAGTTTAACATATCTGTAGGTAAGTTATGAACAAGTATTTATATTTTAATATGGAGCCAAAAGCAGTATTGTTGTTGGTTCGTAAAAAAAGTGCTATAAGTTAAAAAGTTTCAACACTGGCAGCAAAAATCTACTGTATACCCTGTTGAAAGAATCGAATTCGTGTATACTTTGTTGCATCTAAATTAAATCTTGCCTGATTTCACACATCAACACATTCTAATTCATGAAAATGTACTCCACACCTAGAGAGTACATCCGAGTGGACCAGCGCTGTTAATCTTCCTAGATATAAAAGTTTATTTTGTGATATATATAATATATATGAAATAATTTAGTCGAGATTTTCTTTTAATTTGCATCGTTTAAAAAAGTATTTTTAATACTTAACATATATTATTAAATTCCTGTAAATAAGCAACACAAATGTTATTTGGATATGTTGATTAGTCATTCATATGTCATTTATAAAAAAAATTACATTCGGTAAACAACTGAAAAAGAAAAAATGTAGAGGAGTAAATTTATTGTAGATGGCTGATACAATCCAGGAGCATAAGAAAGGCAACTATAGGTATATTTCAACTAAAACTTATTCTTCCAGCGTTCACTAGGCAACTAAGTAAAAAACATAGTATGAATAGGAGACCAATTTCAAAATACCTTATTTATGGTAGATGAATTTATTTTCACGGTTTCTGAATACCGAATACTCGCACATGCAAAAATGCTGCTTGGTTTATCCACGTCTCAGATCATTTTAGAATTTAGTCTGTTTGGTTCTTGTTATGGATTCAATTGCTTTGTGAGTTTTACCCATTGTAGGTGATAACAGAACAGTTCGTGGTGTACAAATAAAATAATCATTGTCCGTCAATGTAAAGATTGCACAATGGTTGTTAATGTTGTACATTGAAAACATTTGCACGAACCTATAAGTTTAAATAATCAAATATTATAAAGTATAATATAATTTTATATAACAGATATTCTATGTAATTTGTGTATATCCATATATATATATATATATATAATATATATATATATATATATATATATATATATATATATATATAAGCTATTTGTGAACTTTATCACTATACTATTTCATATATTAGAATATTTAATCTGTTCATCAGAATACAAAGTGTGTTTTAGGTACAATATACAGGGTGTCCAGCAAACCATTCGAACAAACTTTGCCACATTGTTCAGCAGGCCAAAATTAACAAATAATGCAATATAACAGGTGCCCTATTTCGCTTCGTTTAGCGTCTGTCTGTCTGTATGTGTTTTTTGGGAAGAAAATTACTACTCAAAAACCACTTAAGATACAGAATTCAAACTTAACAGTTATGTTTAACCTAGTGTTGGTCCTTTTCAGTCAGTGAAAAAATAAAAACAAATATATCATTGCATTTCAAAATGGCGGCCGTTCAAAATGTTTCAAATTGTATTAGCATTGAAACTGCTACTTTGACAACAAATTCACCAGGATAACTTTATTTAGCGTATTTCATTATCAATTCAAAAATTTTTGTTTCAAAAAGATTGAATAACAAATAACTGAGTTACAGCACCAAACGTAAAAACAGGTTAAATCCATGCATTGCAAGTACAAACAACAATGTAGTGGATTTTTACGAATGTGTTTCATAAAAGGAATTAAAGGAATTTTTGTTCAAGGAGGAAAACAATTGAGTAGACTCAGACCTCAGATGATAACATCAAGAACAATTCGAGGGAAGCAGAGATACACGGTAGAGCTTACTTTCTGCTACGGTTATATCCCTTTGTGAATTGTTTATATAATCCGTTCCTCACTTGAGGTCATTGTTTTTTTCTCCTGTATAAAATGCAATACAACAGCATTATCTGCAATAGTAATAAATGTTTATGAAGATGCGCCGATTACTTATATCAATTTTAGTTTCTTGAAAGTTGTGTCGCTTAAATAGTACTTAACGCTTTCTAGATTAAATTTCTTATATTTTTCTTTTTTGTATAAATCATATATTTTCGTATGCTTGTATTAAAAATTTAATTTTAGGGAAAGAATTAAAAATATAATACATTATTTTTCTAGTAAGAAAATAGAATGTAGGTCTGACATATCTCTCAAATATAATATGTAGTCAAAGATAACAATGTATTGGTGTTTGTTTAGCACATATGTTTTCAAATTTTGCAGGTCCATGCAATGTGGAGGAGCCAAACGCTCCTTCAGATTGATGTAATTTGAAATGTAATAGATTGATGTAATAGAATATAATTTGATGATGTTGTGACTCATAAGTATATATATTAATTACCTATTAATTTAATAATATGTATACCGATATGAGATTAATTTACCTATTTGTTGGAACCTTGATTTTAAATTAGTTTCAGACTGCATTTTACATTTTTTGAGAATTGATTTGACGAAGTTTTTTCTTTTATTGTTTGGTAAGGAGCAATTGCCTAGACCACTACATGGCTGTCTTGAGTTTGTCACAACGACTCCGCGACTGGAACGGCTAAGCTTACCTCTAATACCTAGGCTACATGTCACGTGTAACTTTGTGTATGATCTTGTTTACAAATTTATTTATCCAACAATTTTCTCCTTTGCATCATGGTTACCCTTAAGAACAATGTAAAAATATTAGGAAACAAATGCCCAACCAAATTCTATTGTTGTGACACCATAATAATGAAACTCAGTTTTTCCTTATAAAGCTTAATGAACAACTCCATATATTAGTTTCTCTTCAAGATACTATGTGGTATGGACAGAAAGATAGTCAGACAGAAAGACAAAAAATAAAACTTTTACAGCTTCTCAATTTATGGAACTTCATTGAAGTTGAACCTAAATAATTCATTACCATAGTTAATTATTGAATGATGGAATTTATTATTTTTTTTATCTTTACTGCATTGTTTGAACCTATTCTTATTTGATATAGAATTTATATATTTAATTATTATAACAAAAATACACTTAAACTTGCACTTAATTTGTTTGATTAGAACTGTATCTTTTTTCTAGAATTTAGAATAGTTATAATTTATTGATCACAATAAACTGATTTATCTGTAAATTTGATGAAAACCCTAAATCCTGTAAATAAGTGTTCTCTTTGCAATAGAATTATGTATAGCGAAGCGATAAGATAAAAATTGGAGCAGAAGTGTTTCAAATTGCTGACTGAGTGACATCTGACAACAAAGAGCATTAAGTTTCAAGTGATATATCATTCTTGTTTCCTGTGTTTCTCACAAAATCCATTTCTAAAAAATGCAAAATGAAGCTAGAAACCAGTGTGGAAGTTATTATATAACTTGATGGTTTTTGCAAAATCTTATACCACTCGGACAATTTATACCTTCTTCACGTGATAAACAACCATTTAGCTCAATGTTAATAATATGTTTATTAGTATGAAAAGTTTCAACTTTAGATTATACCTATATTTGAATGGAAAACATTAGGTTAGATGAAATATTGGGGTCAGTTTGTATATTGATAGATAGATATTTTCATTGCTACAAATTTTCTGATAGTATTTTTCGTAACGGAATACTTGTAACTCTATTGCATGTATTATATATTGAAGTTATTAATATAGTGGTATATTTTTAATATATATTTGATATATATTTCCTTACAATGTTTTAAAAATTCTTGAAAACAAATTTTAATATCAACGTTACTTGGAGTTGTATACTATGCCAGAAGAGATTATACATAACATTTACTGCACTAAATAGTCTTCAAGTTCGGACCACAAGGAAGACCACATGTTTCATTATTAACATTTGAAATCTGCGAACTCTGTTAAAATATATTTATTGTAACATATATGTTACTTACTGTCTTTCAATTACAATTGGAGAATACAATGTATGTCAAACTGGAAAATTAAAACCCCATCTTCTGGAATCATTGTAACAGCATTTGTAGCTGCAATAAGCACTTTCTTCTGAATGGAAAATCTAAGATTAAATATTAGTAAGTACACTAATGACTAAATAATCAAAATGTTTTATATATATATATATATATATAATAAACGTGAAACAAAAAGTTTCACTTTTATTCACGTTTCCATTTTTGTTTCTTTGTAAAGATCAAAAGCTGTGAGCAAAAGGCAATAACAAATCAATTTCAGTAAGAATGCAATTAAACGTTTTATGTGAACTGGAAAAGAGTACAAGTACACCTAAACGAGATATTAATTATTATTAACACGTGCTCTTCGTTTATACAAGTTTAATTCAAAATTAAATTAAAAAAACTAAATTTTAACCACAATTAAAAGTACCGTTAATGACAAAAACATAATTATATATAGGTGTACAATTTTAGGTTGTGAATAGTTATTTCTAAATACTAGCTCTAATGTTCAACGGTTATTCATACTATGCTTTTGTTTAGCATTTATTAGTTCTTTGTTGCTTCTTTGTTATTTATGGATTTTGTGTTAGTTAGCTTCATATTTTATATATATTACTGTTTATGTATATGTCATTAATAATATTTACGTGTCATACAAAATACGCCTTTGGAAAATATATTGCCAATAAGAACCGTTAAGAGCGTTTAAAACCCAAATTAAACCTATTTAGAATCATATCAATACTAGATATTACATAGTTGTGGAGAAATGCTATCAGAGAATTTGTGTTCTATATGTATATACCTATAGATTCGATATTCTTGAGGAGGCTCTGTACTGCTTCTTCCAAGTCTCCAAGTATGCTCCTGTAAGGGATATGGAAGTTCAATATTAGAAAAATAAGATAGGTGGAATTTTTGACTACCAAGGCATTGAAGAACGGTTTTCTGCACAGGTCCCGGGAAAACATGGAGTCAAACTAATCAACGGACTTTCTGATTTGCTTAAAAATGTAAACAGATTTCCGTTTAAATTCTTATTGGTGTCAGGTGTTATTATTCTGTTTCATGATTTTCTCAAAGCAGGAACTGTTCAGAAATTGACATTGGAAAGCTACATACAATCTTGATCCAAAAATAATAAATGAGTGTTACTATTATGCATGTGTGAATGTGACATGGATTTATTATAATCATACGCTATAAACAGATATTTGATATTTTATATTACTTAGTTACAATAATAAACCCTAATTAATACACATATTGTATATAGGCCTAAAACGACGCTAGCAATACTATATGAATTGTTTTTAAATAAAATAAAGGATTGTCAATATCCTAAAACTAAAACATAAGCATATACATTATAGCATTATAGTTCTCATCGATATTCTCCTTTTATTTACATAATAAATAAATATTACATTTTGTGTAACTGAACCAGTCTACTCAGTATCGGCTAAATATTCACATAGCCAATATAATAATTATGTATTATTCACAAACAAAGCTTATTTGAGGTAAGGGTATAGATCTTGTGGCTTATTAAGATTACGCCGTATTCTAGGTGATTGACAGGTCGGTATACTCCAGAACCCCGTTACTAGTATCTGATTAGCTTAGAAATTAGGATAGCAATTAGCCTAATTTGATTCAGGTCACATCCTATTACATTAGATGTTACTTATAGTTTCATCACATTAATGTAAATAATTACAATTTTTACTGTGTTAAAACTTTCCGTTCTTTTGGACGGTTCATAAGTTTTATTCAATTACAGTACTTATTGTAATAGATTATTTTGTAGAGTATTTAATTCGGGAACAAATTAAGCATTGCAATACATAATAGTGTAATAATATTAAATTATTAGCCACTGGTTTGGAAAGCTGTGTATGGATTTTTACCAGTGTTAAGTATTCTGTTTATGTATTTTTTGAATTCTGTGTTTTATTAGTGTAAACACTGTTTTATGTACATTTTTGTTTGCAAGTTGTGATTAAATATTTTTTGTGTAGAAAGTAAATAAGGGATAAATTTTTCAGAGTTAATTTTCAAAATTACCAGATAATAAATTCCTTTAGTGATTTATTGGCTGAAACGTTAGCTAAAACATCTATTCACACACGGGAAGCTGTTAAAGTTTCATTTCATTCTGTGTGTCGGTCTGTCCGAATCTTGAAGACGATCAAATCTGTACACTTTAAATTCACATGAAGCTTTATTTTTACAAAATTGCCATCAAGTTCGTAGACAGTACATGACCTTTCATGGAGTTTCGCTGATCTGTAACGAATATTTTATATTTATATTATGGGTAGCCAGGATGGCAACGAGAAAATCATAAATAGACATTTTTTTAACACGCTGAGTACAGCTAAATGATATTTTAAACATAGTAGCATAATATGTAGCCTAATAGAATGAGCTATAGACTGAAATTTTCCATTCTCGCTCAACCTGTAATACAAACACATGATGCATCGCACAGCTACCTTGATAGTTGCATTATTTTTGTAGTTTTCTCTCTTTAGACGTTTGGGTTTAGTTTTATCAATAAAAAATCCATCAATATACACATTTTTATTGGTTTTATTGGTAATGTGGCCCTAATGTCACAAAATGATATATACATTTTGTATCATCAATCCAAACTTTTACTTTTATGAAATATTTTTTATTATACAGTTTTAACTAACACAATTTAAGTTCAAGAGATATGACCATAATCACAGTTTCTCCTGATAAAATAAAGAATGCATATATTTATTCATTTAAAAAATAGTTAGTTAATTTTGAAAGCTAGAAAGGTAGAGTGGGAGCTAAGGCACATAACACTTAGTGAGCATGTTCCCACTCCTAGATAAATCACACCGGAATGTGACACAGGTAATGCATTGCCCTTGACTGCGGCTGATATAAAGCGTAGTGGAACATATCTTGGGTGGGTGTGAAAATAGTTGAGTTAAGTTAATGTACAGAGAAATTCACTAATAGAAAATGTATCCCTCCTTAATAATGAATCTTGGGATGTTAAAAATTATGTATTCTTTGATCATAGTTCACAAAAATAACTTGGTTTTCAAATGTTTAAACTTTAAATAAAGCAATAGATATTTCATATTTCTAAAAAGCGAAAAATCAATGAAAGCCATAAAAACGCGTTTACTCGCAATGTATTATTTTATAATATTTTATCAATTATTCCTTCTCTGATTAAATAATATATATGGACGTTTATAAATATAAAAACTGTCTCCTCCATAAACATGTTTAATATTTAACTAAGAACTGCATAGAAAATCCCATTTTAATCTTAGGACTAATAGTTAACCTTCAAGTACATTACGGTTTGTTTTAAGTGTTAGTAATAAACAACTCCAGGATGCAAGTTTACATCAGAGGAATTATATGGCCTTAGGTGGTAAATCAAAAGATTACAGAATGAAAATTAACTTGGTAGATTAAATTTCAAGTCTAAAATCCAATAACTCCAAGGTAATAGGAAAGCTCATTGATAGATGGAAATAGCTTTGTAATAAATAATTCAAAGTTTGAAACTCAAGCTTTGGTGTAAGAATTATTAGCACTAGTTTTACATGCTTAGTTACTCGACTCTGCACAAGGTAAAAAATATAACATGTAAAATAAAAAAAAATTCTTGTCAATGTTTTTTCAGAATTTTTGTCATTTTTTTTAAATTTTGTATAAGATGCAGTTTGAATTTATTTTTCAAGTTATTGACTCTACGATGTTTTTAGTTTTCAAGTCCTAATAATTCATTTACTTTATATTCATCTTTTGGTCACATCGCAAACAACAAAAAGTGTATAAAAACATTGCTTTTACATATACATTTACAATGATAGAGTTAGCTGCACTTAAAATACTACTCTAATCTTGGTTGTTACGTTTATATTCTCCCCTTACATTCCTCGCCTAACATTATTGCGAGTTTTAGTGATTCCGTCTCAACATTTGTTACTGTAAACAAACATCATTGGATGATTATATAAACAAACATAATAAAGTTTTTTATGTATTAACATATTCTGTGCTATAATACAATTATTTTTTATTTCAAATTTAATTCCTAGTAAAATAAATTCATGCCTTTAGATGTAAAGGACAAGAATATCGCTCGCTACAATTCAACTTAGTGATACTTAACCTAGTTCTCGTTTCAAAGACACATAGTGGTGCAAATGGTGTCTGTGACGATTGATCGTAAAGTGTTTATTGCCACTTTGCGAACAATTTATCATATATGGTTGTGTTGCGCTTTTGCCATCCACGGTTTGTTTACCATACGGTTTTTGTTGCCAGCTGCCTGGACGCGTGTCGCCAGGTTGCAGTAAAACAATGTCCTCCTCTGTCTGCACTGCGGTTCTATGCTGTCACTTTTTAAATTAAGTTATTAGCTCTATTTAAAATTTATTATTATGTGTTTTTGGTTTTTTATTCACAGGAATCACGTTAAATTCCTTTGAGTTTTAGCTACTTTTTTGTTTATAAGATTCCTTTGTATAATATATATGTGGATTACTTTATTTATTCAGCTATTTTCTCGTTACCAGCATAGTTTACGCTTAAAAACAAATGCAAAGAAAACTGATAATTCGAAAGTCATATTTCCTTAAAAAGTATCAAACCAGTTATACGTTACTTTTTTATTTTTGGAAATGTACCTTTTTATAATTTTTTTAATAATAAGATCAATCCTTTTGTTTAAAACTCAAACTTTATGGTAGGACCAATCTTACTCTATCACTATTAAACGGTTAAGTTAAAATTCTTAACGGAAGATAATCTAATTTTTTGCATAAAATTTTAGTATAACATAACAGTAAAAAAAATTATTAATTCTCAAACAATATAAGTAATTCGGTTTTTGTATTCTTCGTCTAAGAGAAAAGAGCAATCCAGGTAAAATACAATTTAATACTTACCGTAATGATTTTACTAATATTTACCTCAATCAACTGTTAAAACAAAATTAATTCTTGAAGAAATGAAATTAATTAACAGATATTATTGAATAATTAGACAAGAGCAATCCATTTTTTTAGCAAATCAAACTTGAAGTAACTTCTTTCCTCTGTAATGAACCTAATCTAAAGATGATGTTGAAAAATAATGTGCCCTTTGCAGCTTTATTAAACATACATTTTACTTGTGTTTTAGTAATTTGAAAAATAAAAAATAAAAGCCATAAATGTGGAAATGCTTGCCGTAGCTAGTGGTTTATTGAAAGTTGTTTATGATTTCCATTAGAATGAAGAATGATATATTGTATATCATGCCTTTTTTAAAACTCATTTTATGGATTTTCGTAAGTTTATGTTTGGCGCAAGGAAAGAATTTCCGCTTAACTTTTGAAATTATTAATATTTAATTAGTAAATCGTGAATATAAAACTCATTAGAATGAGTAAAAAGTTTTCGCTTACCTAACACTAATTAGGTTCGTAGAAACAATTAAAGCCAATATAAACTAAACATATAGTATATATAGTATATATAATATATATATATATATATATAGTATATATATATGTGTGTGTGTGGTATAATGTGTGTTTATATATATATATATATAATATATATATATATATATATGTTTAGAACCTCAGCACTTTGCTGGTCCAGGAGCGTAAAATCGTGCGTACCTTGTTGGTCATCGCGCCTCATGCTGGTCCGGGCCTTGAACGTGTTGGTCCGGACCCGCAAGTTACGAGGCTCTGTATAGAGCGTGTAACATCCTGGACCAAGAAGTGCTGCTTGCCTGTAAAGTTCATTTGATTGTACAGTAGCTCGCCTAGCGTGATATAACGAACTAAATACTCGAATGAGGGGAAATCCCCCACCATTCTCGGACCAAGATTTGCCGGGTTTCTGTACAGGGCATACTGTCGAACGTTGAATAAAGTGCTTTCTCAAATCAAATCCGTCTTTATTGCCTTTTAAACAGCATACAATATGAAGCAGTCTGTATTAGCCAATGTATTAGCCTATCTACTCATTCACACACAATTATACATACAAAAGGTTCCTCATCCAGACAAACAGTCAATGCCTAATCGGATCCTGTTAAAACATGTTTTTGATTTTAATTTTCTATTCCCAGGCGGCTTTCCATGAAACTCACATACTCGTGTCAAAAGCACCTGACACCAATAGGCATTGAAGACGAGATTTAAATTTTTTGGTACTGCCAATGTTTTAAGATCCGCAGGGAGCCTATTAATCAACCTAACACCAGCTTGCGATGGCAAATTATGAGACGCCACCATTCGATGTGGTTGACTGCGATAGTTATCCCTGCCTCTTGTCTCGTACTGGTGAATGTTCCTTCCCTGAGTCAATGTGCTCTTTGATTTACAGAACACAGCCACCTCGAAGATGTAGAGGCAGGGTAAGGTCAGTAAACCAAGCTCCCTGAAGGCATCCCTGCACGACTCTCTTCTCTTTAATTTTGAAATGATTCGTACACAGTTTGTTGTTTGCACAGCTGGCCCAGAGTCTTAACTCCATATGCAAGGTGCGGATAAACAAGGGCAAAATAAGCCATTCTCAGGATGTCGTGAGAACAGTGTTTTGCCAGATTCCGCAAAGCATACAAACCTGAAGTTACTTTCGAACAAACACTTTCAACATTGATTGTCCCAGGTCAGACCTCGATCTAGGTACATCCCTAGGAATTTGATGGAGTCAGATTCCTCTAAGAGTTTTTCATCTACCAGGATAGCAGGTCGTGCACTACCTTCACGCTGTCTCAGACAAAATTCAATTGTGTTTGATTTTGAGCTGTTTTTGTTTTCAAATTGATTTCCGAAAAAAATTGGATGCACGAATTCACTGTGACAAATGAATTAATTTCAAGCTTCTGCAAAGAATTTTCAGTAATGCAAAGAGTCGTATCGTCAGCATATTAAATCAACCTTTCCATTCTGGACCGATGAGTTTAAATTGTTAAAACGTAAATAGTAAAAAAAGCGCTGGCCCATGGATCGATCCCTGAGGGACGCCATTTGCCATTTTCAATTTTCCTGACATGGCATTTGAGATCAGCACGCACCTGGTCTCCATCCTTATGTAGGACGAGATCCACCTGTGTGGCAGACCCCGTATTCTACTTGTCGCTAACTGATGCATCAGTGTCCCATGATGCACGCAGTCAAAAGCCTAGAAAAGATCGATAAATATTCTGAGCACCTTATCCCGTCCTATCAAAATCATCGACAACAATATCCACAAGACCTGAAACCACATCAATTGTTGATTTGTTTTTACGGAAGCCGAATGGTTCAGGGCACAGTATGTCAAATCTTTCCAAAAACGTTGTAGTTCATTTAAAAATGCCTTTTCAAAGATTTTGCTGAAAATTGGCAAGATTGCGATTGGGCGGTAATTTTTGGTTTGATGAGGATCTTCTTTCTTAAAAGTCGGGGAAATTTTTGCTGTTTTCAAATCATGCGGTTAAACTCCAGATAGAAATGAAGAGTTTACCACTTTTTTGGTGGAGTCAAGATATGCTTGGGGCATTTTTTGACTAGCCATATGGACATACCACTGTTGTTACAAGATGTCTTTCAATTTGGTCTTTGCACAATACCAGCCATCGGTCATCACAGCCTCATTTACGACAGAGGTCAAGATCATAAGTACCGATTACCGGGTTGTAGTCTCCTAACCAAGGTTGGCGGGAGAGGGTTGTTCAGTGAAGCACAACGCATCACAACCGAACTCGCAACTGAGGCAAAATACATGTTAACATGTCGTCAGCAATTTTTATAAGGGGATCATCTATAAAGTTTGGTTTTTCCAAAACGAGCATGGTAAAACATTGCTTTGATTTTTGTATTGGATGTTCTCGTTTTAAACGGATTAATATTAAATTATTTTTTCCATGCTGTTATTGTGAAAAGTTCTCGGTATTTCCTTTAATATTTTTGTGTTTAATTCATAGGCTTTTAAGCAGCTTTTAATAACGTAAACTTTCCTTGATATGTTATTCTTCTATAATTTTTTGAAAAAATTCTTTGTAAAATATTTTTTTTTTCCGTTGTTTGTAATTAATATAAAATTGAGTGAATTAAAATTTGAGGTTTTTTTTTCACGAGATGTGAGAATACCTTGGTGTAATATCCGAAGTATTCCTTAATGTCCGCTTAACGTGCGTACTCATTCAAATTTTCCTGTAAGGACATGAAATAATTTAAATATATAGAGAAAGCGGTTTGCATGTAAAAGCATTTGGTTACACTTTATTTTGGACACTGAATGTTTATTTAAAAAAAATTCTAACTTTACCCCCTCGGCTTAAGGAAGGTGATAAATTAAAACCTCGTTAATTATTTTCGAGGGTTTATATGCGTCTTTTGGGACCGTATTTTTTTTCTGCACAGCCTAGGTTTACCGGATCAAGTCCATTAATCACAATCCCCTGAGGCGAAGTGATCCAGAGGATGGCAAGGATTGTAACAACGACAAACGTCCAAGCTTTCCCGTGGATGTTGGTTGATAACGTTTGTCGATGATGTATTCGTCGAGGCACAATACTCGTTGTAAATGGGTTTCAACCGCACTTCAACCGACCAATTTTAGAGGAACCGAAACGATTGAAGGAAAATATCACGCCAGAGGCCCCCCGGCTGCCAGGGCCTGAGTGTGGGGGTCGTGGGTGGTGCCCAGGTGTGGTTCATATTTTAAAAATCGCCAATTAAGAGAAATAGTTTGATTGTTTTGTAAAAACAAAAAATTGGTTTAGCAGGCTTCTCTAGTTTTTCCAAAAAAGGGGAAAAATAAAATAAAACCTTCGGGTTTGTTGTTTGGACGGTTATATTTTTCAACAATAATTAAAACTTTTCGGATGAATTTAAAAAATGTGATATTATTACCAGCGAGCCTCAAAATCAAATTCCAGAGGTATGAATTGAACTTAATCTTTTTTTTATTTCAAAATTTCAAGGGGATTTTTTACAAATGATTGCCACAACCCACCCCGCGTTCCCTTAAGATTTAGAACGAAGGTATAAATATTGTTGCTCAGAATTCATAATTTTGCTATTTTTGTTTTAAAATGCTGATCAGGTTTTTAAAACAGCTGTTTCCCAATATTACAATGAATATCAGATTTTTCCGCGTCAATCTACGATGTCAGCATGAAGGTCCCAACTCTTCCTAACTTATTGGTAAGTCAGATTGAGCCATTTTAGGTGAATAATTATTTTGAATTTCCGTAATTTTATGAAATAATGTTTGAGTGGGTTTCCTGGAAAAACGGCGTGGTCTTAACAAATTGTTTTAATGAAATTGTTTGAGATAGTTCTGATATAAAAAACAGGATCTGATATCCCGCTCTTCCCCCTCTCGTTTAAATAAAAATTCATCATAGGCTTCTTCGATTTTTTTTAATTTTAACAGTGAAAGCGTATATTTGTTTTTTCCGTCAGGTTTTTTAATTACTACAGGGCGAAGTAGCTTTGATGACGTTTCCGTACGTAAGTATCAATGCCTGCATGAGACGGTTACTTCTTGGGCCGGACTGGCAGGGCGACTCTCAACAGGTATCCAGCCAACAGCAGTATTGAGGCAAGCGGGCACTTGGCAGTGGTTAGAGAGACAACTCAGGCGCTCAGCAGGGCCGTGTCCGAACAAACATTAACCAAGTGCCCTATCCCACCACTATCATTTTCGCGCCCCAGCAGCTCATTTTTCTTTCCCCTTCCCCGGCAAGATCCGCAGATTGCAAATGCCACCGTGACGTTTGCGTGAGAACTAAGTTTTCTTCCTCTTCTTCTTTCTACCAGATATCATTGATATCAGAGGAAGCTTAGAGGTATTGGAAGTGTCTCACGCAATAAGCTCCATGCTATGTAGTAGGTTGGCGAGAATGGTCCGTGGGGGTGCCCCACAGGATTGGCTAAACGAGCAGATCGGCGAAGATAAGGG
>NW_025783405.1:0-29811 GCF_021130785.1 Homalodisca vitripennis | reverse complement strand
TTTTTGTTTTTTTGATTTTTTGATGCCCATTTATGCCGTGTTTTTAAATACAGTTATATTTTGGAGTTCATATTAACTCAACCACGTTACTTTCTGAAATAGTTAGACACTATTAATACATAAATAATTTCAAAACTTTAAACTGTGTTTCATTAACTATAATTTCCATTAAAAACTTAAGTTTCCCCCCCTACAAGAGATGTTCTATTATAATCGAAGTAATTTATTAATTGAATGAGAACGACCCAAGCTGTATATTTTGGTGGGTTGTGATTGCAGCCAGAAACAGATGGGATTGTATAATTTTTTAACTTTCAATGGTTTCAAATAACTTCTGTTAAAAGTACTACATACTTTACATTCCTACAAGTCTTTTTATTAATACAATTGACTGTAATTAAAAATAAAGGCCCTGGATAATGTAGGTTTTGAATTTGAAGAAATATTTAATATTTGTTTTTTCAACTAGAATTTCTATGTCAAATTATAATTTAAAGTAAGAAGTTTCGATTAAAATATAAGTATATTTTGAAGAAATATGATGGTCGACTGAGGCTCATTATTCTGCGAGACTTGTCTTGGTGGTAACAGGGATGGCGCTGGCGGATGCAGCTAGACTCGATGGGAAACCAATGGGGGTAAGTAAAAACTAAAACGTGAAGGAATAAATTGGTTGTATGTGTCACCACATAACGTCTTGAGAGGAATACAAGAAGAAGGGGTTGTAGGATTGACGTATGTAGTGAGTTTTTGACTTCACATGTCACAAGCAATAACATTGTAACCTACAACTACAATCTGTATTGATCATTATGAGTCTGACAAAATAAAAGGCTTGCTATTCTTGCTCATCTTCATTACGTGGCAGCTATATCATCTGTAATATGAAAATACAAGTTTTACGGTGTACCACTGAATGTGCTACGGAACATTAACATAAACAGGTCGTACAATGACCAAAGACTATCGTTCGTTCCAGTTCATGCGAAATTGTGACCGTACACTGTGTGTAAAGATCAGTGTACAGTTGTGTACAAGTGTTGTTACAGAATCGTTAACGTTAACCGAGAGGACTCTATACATTTGATACCTTTTAAAAATAATGTATAAACTTTGTTAATTTAAAATTGTTTTAATAATTAAATAAATACTTAAATTAGGATAAAATAAATCATAATAATAATTAATAAATCTTTATTGTGTTTCACCAATTTAAGCAAATTGTTTACAATCGTCAATATTACCATGTATTAAAAATGTAATTAAACTAATTAAAATAAATCAATTCAAATGCAACTGTCAATTCAGTCATTAAAAAGTTTGTCAGGTATGCTGATAATTACAATATAAGAACAGGAAACTTAAAGGACTTAGCCAATTTATTTCAATTAACTTCAAAATTTTTTTAATTGATGAGTTCGCTACGTAAATCTATATATTATTATATATATATATATATATATACAGGGTGGGAAAAAAAGTATGGAAACGCTTTCTCACTAATTTTGTATGAGCTTTCACTTATACAAATTAAATTTTGTACCATCACCACCTTGTATTAAGGACCTAGTTTTTGAGACCAATGGGGACATTTTATTCTTTTCAGGGGGACGGCCCGTGAAGGAGTCGGACGAAAATCTTAAATGTAGAAGCATAAGCCCGAGTTTTGGTATCAAATTAAAGGTCTAGTAAAGAGAAACTCATTACCGCAAACCGCACCTTCTTAAAAGGTTGACCCCTGTTCCAGAGTAACGAGCCATATGAATTTCATGACAAAGAAATTTTAGTAATTTTTGTCTTGTGAAGTAAAACTAATTATTACTTTCAGTAGTATGTTTTAATGTCGGTTATTGTTAAATTTGAAAAAAACAATTTCCAACAATAAAAATTATTTTTTTACCTCTACATTTGGTTGGATAACAGTAAATAGGGGTTTTACCCTGTCTTGTCTTCAAGGAACCCTGAGAGTATTCCAAATAATACCCAACCTGTAACTCCTTATCAACATGAGGGTCAAGATCCAGTCCCCTCCCCAGCCCTTTTATCTCAGGCAAACATAATACCTGGTTTAGGCAATTACAAACAGTTACTGTCCACAGCAAAACTCCACAGTTAATGTATTTTTAATATCAGCTTGGTAATTTAGTCTACGTTATAATTTTCCACGTAAGATAAAGTTGAAAGTCTTCACTAGAAGGTACTACGATAGTTATAATTTTTTTTACTTATAGTGTTTAACATTTTATCTCTACTAGTTTTAAAAGCAATGTCACTTAGTGAGTTTTGAGAGAAAATCACGCTGCTTATGATGCGTGGGTATGGATTATCTAGTTCGCCCTGATGAAGAAACAGCGCGCATTTTGTTTAAATGACACTTTTCTTGATAGACACACCCCGAATATAGTAAAGTCAATAGTGTTTAATGGACAGTAAAAAGATTTGAGAAGAAAACTAGAACAAAGTCAAAGATCGCGAGAAGCAGGTGGCAGGCCCTAAATCAGGCAAACAAAATGAACAAAAATCTTTGGATGTAACTCCAAACATTTGGTTGGAAAATCCCAGCTCTTCTCTGGCCCAGAGGTGGGGGGGGACTTGCCAGAAAGGATCTTGATATGAGGCCATACCCCCACGCAGGTGTTGAATGTTTTACACCAAAAACAAGTATCACCCTTTTAAGTAACCCTAACCGCAAGAACTTGCAGAGGATGATTTTGATAGAAGGGACTGAATTTTTGCGAGATTAATGATGAGAAAGTAGTGACAGAAATTCAAAATTTTTTTAAGTTCGATATTTGTTTTCAGATGAAGCTACATTCTTTGTTTAATGGACAAGTTTAAAATAGGCATAATTTCCGTGTTACTGGGCCGACCATAATCCACACTGGATGATAGAAGGCCACACACAAAGGCCTCAGAAAGTTGAATATGTGGACTGGATATAATAAAACAATAACATTGTAGGACCGTTTGTGATAGATGGAAATCTAACAGGGCCCCCGAAAAAAAAAAAATAAAAAAAATATGTTGACAAATAACATTTTGCCAGCATGGTGCGTGCTCTTCTTGGGGCAAATTTTAATGCAGTATGGTTTCAGCAAGATGGGAAAAGCACCGCCCCATTACTATTTTGCGGGCTGTGCGCAATCTGTTAGGATAGAAGTGTTTCCTAACCGTTGGATTGCGGTTCGCAGGGGTTACCGTTGAGTGGCCGGCTAGGTCACCGGATCTTAATCCACTAGATATCTTTTTTTGTGGGGCTTCTTAAAAAGATAAATGTGTATAAAACTAAACCAGCCAACATTGAGGACCTGACGAAATCGTTAGTATTAGAAGAAGCAAAGAAGAATTAAACCTGAGATGCTTCAAATGTGACTGCAGTAGGTTTTTATAATAGACTAGTCTTCATTAGCCAACAAGTGTGTCGGAGAGCAGTTTGAGCAACCCCTCATTTAAAAGGTATTGGTTATTTTTTTTTGTAATACATAGATAATTTTTAATTTAATTCTTTTGGATAATTGTGTTCCATAAAGTGTCATTTTTTCATCAGTCAGAACAGTTTTACTTGAGAACTCGTGAAATTGCGGATGGAAAATAATAATTAATCAAGGACGGTTACTTATGGAAATTCAAACGGCCCGTACTCTGGAAATAGGGGTCAACCTTTTTTAAGTGGCGGTTTTTTGCGGTAATGAGTTTAGTCTTTACTAGACCTTTAATTTGATACCAAACTCGGCCTATGCTTACATTTAAGATTTTCGTCCGACTCCTCCACGTGGCCGTCCCCTGAAAAGATATAAAATGTCTTAACTGGGTCTCAAAATACTAGGTTCTTAATACAAATGGTGATGATTACAAAATTTAATTTGTATAAGAGTGAAGCACATACAATAAATTAGTGAAAGCGTTTCCATACTTTTTTACCCACCCTGTATATTATTATATATTATTGATATTTATTAAACACTTATTTGTATTTTGCATACGTTTTTCTGTAAAAATAATTATGCCAAATTATTGCTGATAGTGCCGATGTGCCTATTGGTTTAAAAACAAAATTAAACCGAAGGGATTTCACACAAATTTCCTTTGCTATGTGTTTGCATTATGAATTGGAAAACCTACCATCTTCTCCGGGAGCTAAACAGTTTTTATACACATTCACATGTTCTTAAAAACCTTGAAATTGTTTCGGCTAGTAAAACTTCAACTTAAAATGAAAATTTTTTTATCATATTCTCTTACGTTAATAGCATGGAAGCCCCAGACTTGGAAAAAAAATTAATCCGGTGAATGAAATTTAGGTCAAATTAAACAAATTCCTTTATTTAAATTGAAAATATCAACACAACATCGTGAACATTTTAATCACACATTTTGAAATATATTTCTGCGCGGTGTTTCCATTGACCGATTTTTTAATATTCCTTAAATATACAAATTAAGATAAATTAGATTCCTGTCATATAAAAGCCCACTTAAAAAGATTCTACTCCAATATTTTTCCCCCCCCCCACCCGTTTATTAAACAATGTTTCCTAGTAAATTTTTTTACCGTAATTTACCCCCTCCAGTAATAAGAACTTCAATCTGTTCAATCTGCCTTTTAATACATCCGCACTTTTCTAGCTATACTGATCGTGTTCCAGTTTTTTTAAACAATACAAATGCCTGGCCCCGAAGAATTTGAACACTAAGGTCTATTAAATAATTACCACAATATATTATTTTACTAGGCATATTTTGTTGAGGTACAAAGAAAACAGTTTGAATAAAAATATGCCTTTAATTAATAGATTTATCAATTATTCTAGAAATGAAAATAACTGAACATTAGTAAAAGCGATCATAGAAAAAAAGACGCCAAAGACTTGGTAAGTACTGATATTTTTAATATATTATATTTATTACTATATTATTCTATCAAATAAATTTCTTGTCCTTTCTATGTAGGAACAAATAAATCTTGGGTACATATGCTAAAAAATGTCTCCTTAAAAGCTAGAATTATTTATGATGAAATTACCGGAATTTTATTTTAAAACAATGACTAAAAATTAAACTCCGGTAGAAAAACTCAACCAATTTAATGGAGCTAGTAATATTGATCCATGTGATTTTTGGTCCATGTTTTTCCATAAAGTGAGGACTTCTTGAAAGGAAAAACAATAAATTTTGGTAATTCACCAGGTGTTTAATATTTCCCCCCCTTTTGGGAGCTTAAGCGTTTTAAAAATCCTAAGAGATTTGTTGCCAAAAGTTGTCTTTGACCTTTAATACTGGAGGGAGGCCCTGACCTATATATAACTTGACATAGCATGGACAGGACGTATTTTTTATAGAAAAATAACTATTTACATCTCACTTCATAAAGTAGTTTGACCCACTAATTGCAGAGTGGCCTTTGTTGGGTTTATTTTCCTATCTACTTTTGTTATCCGTTCTTATAAATTATTCTTATTATTATCCTTAACCATATAAACGGTAGTGGAATATTTCTTGTACCCGAAAATACAAAAAAAACTACAAATGTGCTGCTAGTGATAAATGTAATTTGCGATAAAAATATTTAAAATATTTGAACGGGGAAAAAGTAATGTACTATATGTATGAACGATATCTATTTATGATCTACAATACTTAATTTTATTCTTACCTGAAAACATCATAAGCTAAACGGATAAATTGACGTGTAAATACATATGTGTTGGGACATATGTTGGTTTGATAGAAATAAACATAACAGGTACCATACAATAATTACTGTGTGGAATTATGACGAAGTTTTCTACAACCAGTAACTGTGTGAGGTACTAAAATGTACAGTGTATTTTTTTTATTATCTTGGGTCGTCCATTCAAGATTTATTGTGGTATTAGTTTTCCCGTCAACAATGCTTAACGGGAATCGATAAAACAAGTTCGCCTCAGCTATCGTGCCACGACATGTTTCGCCGCTTGACGGGTTGGGGCATGAACGATAAGTCGCGCATGCGCTCCAACGCAAACTCGTCCAGACGGACCGGCCAGCAGAGGAGCGAGAGGTCATTCTCCACCATCCTATCAAGACGATAAGACGTACACTGCGCTGCGATCTTAACCTCACTCCTGCCGACTTGTTCGTGAGATACGGACGTATCGATTTCTTCTTGCTATTGGTAATATATTACTTCAATTACTATACTATACATAATTAACCTTTCATTAATATTCTGTATCGTTTTTTATATGTTGTGCCACACGAAATTTACTTACTATCTTACTTAATCTATGTTCGTAGCGATACGGACCTAACCTTTAAATTTAGGATTAGTGGTTCTTTACTTTACTTACTATCTTACTTAATCTATGTTCGTGCAATACGGACCTAACCTTTAAATTGGTTATTGGTATTATTGGCTCTTTACTTACTATCTTACTTAATCTATGTTCGTGCAATACGGACCTAACCTTTAAATTGGTTATCGGTCATTGGTATTCTTGGTTTCTTTCACTTTACTGACTATCTTACTTAATCTATGTTCGTGCAATACGGACCTAACTTTTAAATTTGGTATTAGTGGTTCTTTACTTTACTTACTATCTTACTTAATCTATGTTCGTGCGATACGGACCTAACCTTTAAAATTGTTTATTGGTACTATTGGTTCTTTAGTTTACTTACTATCTTACTTAATCTATGTTCGTGTAATACGGACCTCACCTTTAAATTGTTTTATTGGTATTAGTGGTTCTTTACTTTACTTACTATCTTACTTAATCTATGTTCGTGCAATACGGGCCTAACCTTTAAATTGGTTAATTGGGTATTATTGGGCTTCCTTTATTTTACAATACTATCTTACTTTAATTCTAATGTTTTTGTGTAGATACGGACCGTAACCTTTAAATTTGGTATTAGTTGGTTCTTTACTTACTAATCTTACTTGAATCTATGTTCGTGCAATACGGACCTACGACCTTTAAATTGGTTATGTTGGTTCTTTTACCTTACTTCACTATCTTACTTAGACCTTATGGTTCGTGCAATAACCGGACCCTAAACAAATAGATTAAATTGCTGCTGGATATATTATTTAGTTTCTCTTACACTTTTTCTTACTTAAATCTTTGTTAATACGATAACTGGACCAAACATTATATATTAGTTCTTCATTGTTGATATTAACTTTTTGCCTCATACCTATTTTTAACATAACAAGATAACAATGGTGTTTGCGATTTAGAGATAGCTTTGAATTTAGATAGAGAATCTAGGTAGTTACGCTTTTGTGTTTTCTTTAATTGATGATGTAGTGAAATATCTTATTTACTCGACATCATTTATATTTCAAATTCCTTAAATTTTTTTTTTCAAGGCCCAGTTGGGTAATTGAAATGATTTACCTAAATGCTTGAAACGTTTACCCGACCACCTTAGGTGATAGCATCATATATCTGAACCCATGACTGACATACATAAATCCAAAAAGGAATAAGAATAAAATTTTTTAGACCCGCCTGGATCGAATCCCTCGCTTGATTGGGGCTCATCTAGGTTATGCGATACGTGTTCCATTCATTAACAGTAAATGGTTGTGTTTGAGAAAAGACAACGTCCACAAACTTGTTTGTAATAACGAAAATCTCAGTTCTGTCTATCTGGTACGCACGAATAACTGTCTGCCCTAGTTGACTATACGGGTTTAAATTCGGTGCGAAAAGTTACCACTCCTACTACTTTTGAGGTCCGATATTGGTAAAAGGTAAACATCTTATTTTATTGTGAAATTGTAATTTCATATTCTGTTTTTAAGTGGAATTATAGATTATTGTTAAACACTTTCCTTGTATTTCTTACATAGCAGATTTTAAAGTGTAGCACCACCACTGTATGTAACATGAATATCGCTCTAATTCTCTTTATTATCTTTCTATAATACATAATTAACTATTCACGTGAAAGGTCAAAAAGCTGTGGGCGGCTGGGACTTGGGCGCAAACTGGTTATTAGCTGAGACAGGCAACAGTGTAGGGTTTAGTGATGTGCAATACCATCGTGAAGTTGTAATGCAACTTTACTACTTCAGCAGTATCTTAGCAATTCTATATTAGTTCAGTGCAGTTTTTATTTTACCTCACACAGGTGACCAACTTTTATAGACGTAAAAAAGAAGCCTTTAAATGAACTTTGTTTAATCGGTAATCTTTTGAGTTATAGTATTGGAATATGTAACTAAGTAAATTATATACAACATAACCATTTTTTAACATTCTATAAAAAATGTATTTAAATAGTTAAAACATATGAAAAAATTTAATATACAAAGTTCGGATAATAGGTATGACTAACAATAAAAGTATACAAAAATGGAATTATAGGCAATGAGGATATAGTTTCTGACTATACTTGTATTGGCGTCTAAACTATTAAGCTATTATTAAATTGTCAAAAATGTTGTGGCACGACAGTAGAAACTATAAGACTAAAAGCGTAAATTGGAAGCTCTTATTTGAATTTCCATCCCATGAATTGCTATAGCAAATTTTTGTTTTATTTCACACACAACCACACACACAACACACACACACGACACACACACACACACACCAGACAACGAAAAATACATGCACATGTGTGATTAAAGTGGGAAATAAACATGTGGAGTACTTGGAATCAAAACTGCACACATAAAAAAAAAGAAGATATGTACTTAATTTATTTTCGCTGAATGATTATCTTACAATTGATCAAGTTGTATTTGTTGACTGGTTTATTGCATACATAATAAGTTTTTTGGAAACTATAGCTTTAAACAATTTAAATTGCTCCTAACGCAAACTTCGCAATTCATTACTATTTCAAACGCCCCAACTTTTCAGAAAAGGAATTTTGGTAGAAGACAGTTTTGTTTTGGTTTGGAAAAGAAAATTGTCAATAAGATTACATAACTTTGGTAATGACATTTTAAATGAGGGGAAAGTTTTAAAGAGCGCAATTTCTCAAAAAACGAAAATTAATATATAAGTAATGGTATTAGTATGCCATCTCAAGAAAGACATAGCTTCTTTATATATTTTGTGTAATTGACAAAATTTCATAATTAGTAGCATAATCGTTTTAAAAACCTTTGGTTCGTATTAAAAATATATTATTTTATTGAATTTGTTTAATTATATATGGTTTATTGTTGATAAATTTTATGTTAGAATATTATTGTATATTGTTGTTGATCTGTTAGTTGTTTTCTGTATATTATTGTTGGTTTGTATTTGTTTATTTATTGCAGATGTTTTTTGTTAGATGTAGCTTTAAAAATGTATTGTTGATTTTTTAATAGTAGTTAATTTATTTATTTTTGATATTTTTGTGAAAATTGGTAGTTGAATAATTTGCCTACGGAATTTACTGTTCAGATACGTGTTCTGTTAAATATAGAAAATGCATGTTGTTACTTTATTAAAAGTTAAAAGTGTTGATATAATGACGAACTAAATCATTTTTACAAGACTGGCTGACGAACTAATAATGTATGTCGTAATTAATTTGGTTTCTTATGTTAATAGTATTTCCACACGAGCTCTGTGAGCTCTTGGAATGTTTAAAAGTATTGTGAACTTTCTTTAAATAAAGCATTGGTCTACTGTCTACTGTCTGTCTACACACACACACACCTTTATGAACCATAAATAAAAAATATCTCCAATTCCTCATACTAATAGAATAAGTGTTAACAATTATATACAATAGACCATTTTGTATTGCTTCGCAGAAGACTATCAAGGTAAACTTAGTGGAACACTACTGTCACATTATGTGTAATAGAACTAGGTGTGACAAGATATAATTATAGAGGGGTGCTGCTGTAACTTTTGGCTACATGCTGACAATATGTGGTTACTTGCTAGCAGGTATAATATGGAACTGACTGTAATCATTACTGATTGCTTATTGGTTTATAGTGACAGTTGTTACGAAGTAAAATTCCAGTACTTAAGTTCACACGTAACGTAGCTTTGATGGAAAGGGTTGTTTCTGTTTAAAAACAATGATAATAATTACTTTAAATATCACACAGTTGTCGGTTATAAACATTATGGAAAATTTATTAAATAAAATATTTATATAGCCCGATACTATAAATATGAAGAACCTGGACTCTTTATGTATTCAAAGCTAAAGACCATTATTAATTGTCTGTTCTTTTACATTTAATTTGTATAAGAAATCACAACCTCCATGTACTAAAGATATTGAGGCGTTAGATGGCAACCATGACGTACTTTATTGTTTTTGGAACAGAGTATAAAGTGAAATTAAGTATAAAAACTATAAATCATACGTAGTTTTACATTTATTTCGCCCACCTATAGCAATATAGATTTAACTAACTATTTTATCAAACTTTATTTGGTCACTCTCTTGTTAAAATTAGTATTAGGAAATTTCCGTATTTCGACATATATTGTATTTTGGTTACTATCGTATGTGAACATGGACTCTATTTTCACTAACCTATCATTCACTAAATATATTAGAACAAATTTCGAAATAACAACGCCTACCATAGCTTAAAAATAATAGTATGCTTTTGTTTATTCTATTTGTTATTTTTATATGTTATTTTAATTGTTATTTTTAAAATAGTTATAATTTCAATAGTAATAATCTTTTGTAGAAAATTAAAATAATACTTTTATTCACTTTTTAGAATAGAATCCAAAAAACCTGTTTTCAACCCGATTTGAAAAATAATGCTAAGGCTCTACTTTCACTCTCAATGGATATTCCATCCCTGAAAAAAAGAAGATTAAAAGTGTTAGAACTTTCTAGAGCATTGTTAGCTCCCCTATGTCAATTCCATCGTACAGTGTTTTAATTATTTTGTTTCTATAGTGCAAAGCTTTTACACAAATTAAAAATCGTTCACATGTTCCTAATTTTTCATATATCACTTAATTATTTTCAAAATTATATTCCCTTTAGTGTACTTTGAGTTACTTTGTCGTTCCATTTCGAACTGGTCTCCAGAACTGTATGTTTTGTACTTAAATACGTACTATTCTAACAAGCAAAACAGTAATATTTGTAATTTAGTACTTCTATAAACAAGAGGACCGGATTTCAATGTTTTGTGCAGCTAATTTTCTACAGTTAGTTGATGTTTTTACGATTTTAATAAAGACAAGACAGCATTCAATATTCAGTCATTGTTTAATTATGGTAATTAAAAACACAGCTAAACCTTTTTCAAAACGAGTTACTATGATTAAAATATTTTTTCTGTAAATTTAGGGTAGTTTTTGAAGAATTTGTATGTCACTATCAATTTATTTATGTTAAGATAGTCAATAAAGATACTTTAAAAACCATTATTTCCTATAACATGAAAATAAACCAAATGTTCGTCATGAAAGGGTTCATGTTATGGCTAGTTTGTTCCTGTCCATTAGATATTCAGTGGATACAGCTACAATTGACTTCATAAGTTTCTAAAGGATGTAGAAGTAATAGGCCAGAGCATTTCACAGTTTGATGGACGGCTTTTCTCTCGGGGATCTCCGCTTCACCAGACTGGTTTTTATTATGCTCACTTTAGAATCCCTTGTCGGATAATAATATCTAACTTATACTGCGACAATATTCCAGCTAATGACAATAGTAATACCCAATATAATAGGAACAACTTCAATGTGTACATGCGGCCCTGTATGACATAAATAGGATAATAGGCCAAGCACTATAAGGCAATTGTTTTAACTGGTAACACTTTAGATGATGTGATGTGTGGTCACCATAGCTTTTCATAGTAAGACACTGAGACATCTAAAATTTATATTTCTTTGTCAAACGTTGAGTGGGCATAAGATAGTACAATATTACTCTGTATATTTAATTTTGAAATGTTTTACATTATTATATTAAAACAAAATTTTCACTGTATTCGTTAGGTTCAAATGATTTTTTGGTATTTCAATAATGCGAGGCCTCAGAGATAAATGGAACTGGAATCTCATACATGGATGCAGAAGTAATAAAAGGTAGGATGTAATTAGAGAACTTATGCTAGGGTTTAAAGAGTGTTAGATAAGATATGCGGTGGAGGTGTTAATTTGATTTCTAAGTGTTAATAAGATAATTTGAATTATTTTGATTTTAAGAGTTCAAGAACAAAACGTTTTTTCTTGTTAAATATATTGTATTTGGTCTCTGATTATCTTCCAACTAACGCAGTATATACGTACATAGCCCAAGTTATGTAGGATATAAGGGAAAGAAATGTATTTATCTACTTTTGCCAACAATAAAAAATTAATCAAAACGAAAAAACTGTATTGTATAAAAAATAAAAAGTACATTTTTCTAAGAGACATGCAACTAAATAAAAATATTAAATAACATTATAAATATTAACTTATTTATAAATTTGTTATTTAAACAATAAAATCCGTTATAAGCATTTGATTTAAAATAAAATGTTGCTTAATTTTACCTGATTATAATTATATTAAGTAATTTGAGTTCAAAATGAATCATTTGTATATAATTACATTAAATAAGTAGAAAATATATATAAATGCAGAATAAGCGTCTAGTTATTACTACTAAAAGATTAATGTTATGTCAAGTAAAATATGCGAGAACTTATTGAATGGAATTAATTATACAAATAATCCATATATGGGCTTAACTGGTATTTTCAGTCGATTCTTATTGTGAAAAGTACGTATATTACTTAAGAAATAAACATGACGAAATCCTAGAGTAAATGTGATAGGAAATCAGCATATTTAATGCAATGTAATACTACGGAGTAATTTGGCTTAAATAGAGTATTAAATAAAAATTCACACGACCATATTATTTTCAATTATAAACTTGATATATACAGGATTACTTTGAACTACTGATTTACATTAGCTATATCAAAAGGTAATTTTGGGAGAGCAGAATGAACATAATCTCGATTTAAATGTTAACAATAAACTGCTGAGTTTCTTGGCCTTTCCAAAATATACCTGCTATAGAATACCGTATTGTTGATATTGTGTTGTCGTACTCAGGTATGGGTTATTTTCAGAAAATAATCAATTGGAAGTAGTACCAGGTCAGTTATGTTTACTACTTACTTACTGCATTCTGAGAGTTTTTTGTTAAAAAAAATGGAGCAAATCCAATTTTTCTGCCACATGATTGTTCTGAGATAAAACTGTTAGTAAAATTACCGTTTTCTTAATATTTGTAGTGACACAAGTGGCTGTTAATCTTATAAACATTTGGTTATTGCAATAGATGATAAAACGAAGTAATTTTCCATACATGTAAATCTGGAAACAGCGCCGACGTGAAGTATGGATGGGGATTTCGAAATACAAGTTACCATTGGACTATTTTTCCACAGGCGTATATTACAGAAAATTAACCTCTAAAACAACCTAAAAAGATCTATCTGCAAAGAGAGAATAGCACCGGCCACTGTACATTTTGGGCATAACAGAATATATTTAATTGATAAAATTTAATTGATGGCCATTAGTGGGGTTCTCAAACTACATAGCTGGTAATATCAATAGATTTCATTATATTTTTAGTAACATAAAATAAATCCAAAATTTTATATTGGTAAAAACATAGGCTACTACAGTACATTTCTGAGACTGTAAATACTTTTTGGAGTGTGTTATATAACTTATAGCCTAACAGAGTATCAAAGCTACTGGGAGGTTTATGGCAGTTTACTAGGAACTGGACGGCTCTCCATGAATACTCAATGCTGGCTTAGCCCTGTAATACAAATATGCTGAACCAAAGCTGGCTATAAACTGCCTATCCCGTGATATACAATGCTTTTAAAGGCAGTAAATAGTTAGACTTTTTAAGTAGATATATTATTAAAATAATAGTAATACTCGTATTTATTCTATAGCTATGAAGGCTATAATAGCTCATATAGTTTGTCTGTAAAACAAACTATTATTTCAAGAACAATAGTTATCTAAACGTCAATAAACATAAAACCAGACATAATCACAAGACAAAAATTGTATGTTAGTGATTCGTTACATAAATCTTTTGACAATACGAAATAATTAACAAATTATATGAATTCCTTTGTGTATTTGGAGATTACTTGATATTATTTAATATATACTTAGTCACTGTTACGTTTTATTCTCTTATCTAAATATTAAGTCATTGTCAAATAATAAAGCTCAGAGTTATTTAGCATTACGAGTGAAATGCAAGAATGGTTGTCTAACAGTGTAAAGGCAGAAAATTACAGTCCATGACTACTTTGATTTATTTTTTTAAATAATTTGTACTGTATTGTTACAAGTTCTAAATGTATAAGTCTAATATTAATTAGAAATATGCTATTGGCATTCTAATAAGAGTTACAGTAATTATTGTAGTTCACAATAGTTTAAGATAACATTTAAGTTTCTGCGTCCTAAGTTAACAGGCTATATAAGTTACTTGCTGTACAAATCATATTCATTTCATGTATTTGAACTCCACTACATTATACAGATTAAATTTATGTTTAACCTTTTTTGTGTACCCGATTTGAAGTTCCTAGGATAATTCTCAGTATTTTAGAATGTAATAATGTGACAAATGGTACGTGAATAAAAAGTTGTAGTCAATTATTTATCTTATTCGTGAAAAATGTTCAGGTATATTTTGCCATTTGAGAATTGTGAACAAAAAATAACAAAATTTGTATTTGATAAAAAACGAAATTTTGCACATTTAAACAAGTTTGTGAACAAGCAAAGTCATAATATGAAATTATATTCTTTTGAAGTTATTCTTATAGGACAAAATTTATGTAAGCTGTATTATTTATAAGATTACATTCATTTTGAAATTAATAATGTTTTGTATCCCTAATTGTTGTTATTCCGATATGTTTTATTTTATAGCGCACAGTTTTGTAATGTTTCAACATTAGTAGTTATCTGATCATTTAAACCTTGTGATTTTTTAAACATTCTAAATATGTATTGTAATTATACAATGGTGTTTTGAATTAACAATTATATTTGAAATTTGTGCTAATCTGTAAAATTAAATACAGAACTTTGAATGGAATAATGTATAATTATTCACAGGACATATTTATGATTTTTACATAAATTATTATTTAAAATATTTGGCTAGGTAAATAACAAAAGGCGATACTCAACTCGTTGGTACTACTTGTTGAAACAAAACTATTCAAAAATCAGAAATCTCAAAATATTTATTTTAAAAATTGTTAAAGATATGTAAGATGTCAAAATTACAATAAAATAGATCAAACTCTTGATTTTCAACGCCAGCGCCAAAAACTCCTGAATCGTGTAACTGGCCATTTCACAAGCCAGTTGTACATTTGTCTGCGAAGCGTTGTTTCCTTGTAGGCGTTTCAGGTTCTCTGGTAGTGAGTAGTGGATGTCCTCGCCTCTGGGCAATTTTAGTCGATCAATATGCATAGCCACTGCATGGATATACAGAACCGTTACTGAAAAAAGTTTTAAAAAATCCTAAGGAAACAACAGCTAAGAATCAATTACAAACACACATTCCTTGCGTTTGAATTGGGATTACCGTGGAAAGCCGAAATAAATTGCTGGACTATTAGATACAGGTAAAAAATTTAAATTTTTGTTAAAACAGATTTTTCATAGCAATTAATATAACATAACATATGATATTAACTAAGTTGTCCTAATACATCAAGTAGAATGTATCCTCTACCTCGAATACACTACAAAACACTTTTAGCTTTAACTGTACCAACAGCCGGGTACTTGTGTTACTCGTGGGAAATTACCGCATTCTAAAGTTCCCACAATCCAAGAGCTTATCTTGTCTTTTGGGATTGCTCGAGGTAACACGGATCAGATATCGATCCAAGAGGTGCGCAGATCCAAGTTGTCCTCATTGAGACGTAATCGGTGAGTATGTAAATAAAACTATTAACCACAGATCAAGTGATTAAAAGAATACACTCAAACCTTTAAAACAATTTTCCATGGAATAAGCATTTATAGATTTGTTGTTTATTTTAAATTTGGGAAGCAATACAACCGTTGTAATGCCATTTATATAACCATTTCTAAAATGTATTTGCAAAAGCCTGTCACCAAATATCGTAAACTTGACGAATTTATAAACATGTTTGATATATTTCGTGTATCTAACAGAACTGCACACACATTGGCGTAAGAATTTAACTCCAATAATAATTTGTAAATTTTTAAAAGAGGGGGTTAGCCTATGACGTCTTTTTCATCCAACAGTAATTGTGAAAAGAGTTTACCATGATAGTCAGTTCATAATTTACTATCAAGGTAATTCAAATAGGGATTTATTCTTCTAATAACTCTTCATCCCTACACAAAATTTTGTAATTAAACTAATTAAATTATTTGCTATCTTAAAAAATCATTGAAACATGAAATAGTAAAAAATGCAGTTGTAAACTTCATACGTTCATTGTTGAAAAACAATGATTTTAGTACAAACTTGATTGTGGAAAATGTTTTCATTATTTAAACCTACAGTCGTAGGCCTTACTTCAGAACCTTTAGTTCCAGATTATTAATGCCTTTATTTCAAGTTGAGAAATCCAAACACTGTAAAAAGTGGTGATTCTCGTGGAGTTTTCGCGGCTAAGGAGAGGGTTACGGTAATCCGGACATCGGGAAGTTGTTGACCTCGTCTGTCTCGGCTTTCTCCTTTCATCCCCGCCATCAGGATAAAATTTAAACTTTTTAGTGAATATCAATATACATTTTTGACATAAATGCTTCTGTATTAAAATTATAGCCATTTTTACTTTTACAAATATTGTAACACATTTATTGTTTTTTTAAATACAACATATTGTTAGTTTAAAGTGCATAAAACTGTATTTCTTCTTTTTACAGCTTCAAGATATGTTCTTGTTAATATTATGCAGCAAAATATGCGCTGGCCGGTATACTTTGGCGAAAGAGGTAAAAAAATAATAAGATATTAATCCAAATGTTACAATAGTTTAAAGATTTTAGTTTGCGATGAATCATTGAACGCATTGATCCGTTTGGTGTTTGAACTCTATTTTTTTAATTCTTATTTATATTATATTAATAGTTATAGAAGTTATTTATATTCTTGAGTGATAAATACAATACGCAACAACTTAGCAATATCAATGATAATCAAAGAAGGTTTTAACTTACTGTTACAATTATTATGCGTTTTGGGTCGCATGCAATGTCAATAAAATGTTTGTGAGTTTTTATATACTCGTTGAAAAAAAAAACCGAATTATGAACAATCTGAGCGTTTTGGAACTGTTTGCACTGAACAACCTGATTTCAAAAAGCTTCTAGTCTCTGAGCGTACAATAAACCACCGTTGAAGTAAATTAATTTCTAAAATCTCACAGCTTGCAAGACCTAATTTACACCATAATTGTTTAGTTTTGACTCTCTGTAGAGTTTTATAGTTATGAAAATTATATGGTATCTACAATCTTCCAACAAGTATAACTTGGTCTCATGTAGACCTACATGTTTCAAATGGTCATGAAGATCTAGCCATACTTAAAAATACTCTCCCGTAAGGAAACTGACGTAGAAGATGTAAAATATTGTAAAACATTAATTCACGAGCTGCAATTTCTTTGATTTAAATTTTTAAATCTTCCAACGTGCAAAGTTCCGCGGTCAGCTTGTATAAAATCTGCATCGATTTCGTGAATTTTTGAGGTCATATAGAAGGTTTAAAAAATGTCTAGCCTTCTAGCACTTTAAAACTATTAACTTTAATTTCTTTAACGCTTTAACCATAAAGGACTTTGAAGCTCTTGAGGATACCTAGAGTGTGGGATATATTGGGTTTTACAAAATTATGTCAAGTTGAATCATTATTAAGCCTTTGAATAATTTTATTTCAAGGTCTTTCATTGCGAACATTTCTGCCATCTAGCAACCGAAAAGCTGTTGAAACGTTAGGCCAATACAATTTCTCTGGCCCCTTTAACCTTTAAAAGGAATATACAAGTAATCACATTTTCAAAAGAAACTACATTTTTCCTTCCACTATTTCAAAGAATTTTTATCGTACAAATGTTCCTTTTATTGAAAGCTTCCTGCCTCACTTACCGAGCTTCATAAGACGATCAAACTCTTCAGTTTCATATCCACGGTGATTTCAATCATCTGAAGTTTACGGCATATGATATATCCAATCTTTTAGAAAGTCTTGACTCTGCCATCTCCCTATCACCCTTAGCAGCACTTGGTCTTTTTAAAACACTAACACATTGTTTATTATGTTAGTAGATGTGCATATTAGTGGTCAGATCTATCTCACTGTGCACTTTTTGAAGATTAGTTTTGTACCTTTACGATTTTTAAAGTATACAGTATCATAAGGATAAATATTGATCCATTTTATGTTTTTAAATGGTTTTTTCCAAAACATTTTTGTTTTTTACATTAATTTGTTTTTTTCTTTATGGAACGTTGGTCACATAAATCATAAATTACTGATTTGTAGGGTTAAACTAAAGATTTTTAAGTTTTATTGTGTGTATATATATATATGTGTGTGTGTGTGTGTATATATATATATACACATACAATTAAACCTCAACTTACTATTCAATAACTTTTGTATAATTAAATAATTTAATCGTATTATTCAGTATAGTATCTGTTGCTGATGCTGTAATGATATTCATGCACTCAATCCTTAGAAGTTAATTATTCATTAATTACTGTAGCAAACATTTAGATAGTAAAATTATATAATATGCAAACTCTTTATTGCTAACTATGAGACATATACAGGTAAAAATTAAAGGAAAAGTTAATATTTCTACAAAGGTAGTTCTCTTTAACTTTTAAATATCAGTTTTAATATTTTAAATTATTTGTCTTTTAAACGAAACATTTAAAGTATAAAGTTGAAACTTTTATATGTACACGTGTAAGTTTTAATTTAATATCCAATTTAAAATATCATTAAATAGTTTTATTGCAGGTACAGTATTTTTGACTAGTAAGCATGGTGTACTATCACCTAAAGCAACATTATTATTTTTTCACAAAGTCTGGAATGGCAGTCTGTTAAACACATTTATATTAAACTACACACCTCTCTCGCACTGTTTTGTACAACCTACCACATAGGAATAATACAATTTTATAAGTAATGATAATTTCCTTAAGCCACGATTCGTTAACATGTTAAATTATCGATTACCAAATTGTCACTGTCACTATGTTTTACACGTACGTTATTAAATTTCATGACATAGATAAAACGATTAAAATAAAGATTTTGGAAATGTTTTTACGTAGGAAAATCAATTTATATATATATATATGATTTTATTACATAAAATCTCAGTTATTATACAACACATAATACTTGAGGTACAAATCACAAATATTATACTTAATTTAGGCAGAATCATGTTTTCATATAATTGTCATATAAAACACATACATATTTTAAATCATCTAGATAAGAAACTGCAACAAACGTAAAATTACCAAGCAACAAACAACCAGATATTTTACAAACCAATTGTTTGAATAAGAAACTAATAATATATTGTTTAAATTAATTTAAGTAAAATTTTGATTAAATAATTTTTGTTTCAAATTCTAATTTCGTATGTTTTTGAAAGTATTAAACGCATTAAAGCAGTAATTTCAAAGTGTAGATCAAAATATTATATACTTTTTTAACTTTAATTATAATAGATATTTTACAATTAATTTCCTAAATTTATTAACTTATTCCATTTTTCTATTTAATTATTTTTCGCAATATTATTAATAGGAAAACACCACACCTAATACAATATTTAATTAATTTTATCAAAAAAAATTGACTTTCCCCAAGCATAAAATTGAAAATAGAAAAACTTTTTTTATAAATTGATTTTCTGAAAAGTTTCTTGTGTAAACGTTTTAGCTATTTCAATATGTCTCAAGAGAGAGGCAACTGATCTCCTTGGTTTACCAGACTTAGGTCTGATTGTTAGTACTCAGACCACAGTGTTTTAATAAGAAGTTTTTTGGGTAAATATTTGAAACAAATTATTTTCTTGTAGCCAGAAACATGTAGTGTTATTTTTTATAAAAGGATTAAAAAGTTGTTTAAACTAAATTTAAGGAAAAATTGTAAGTGAGAAGATAAAACACACACAATAAAAATTACAATAATAAATATTTTATTTTTGTATTAATTAAATATTAATATAAAACATCATAGTGATTTTGCTATTTAAAAACTCATGCCAAACGACAAATTATTAACACTTTGCTTTACAAAACTTTGTATGAGATGATTAAGTAAGTTGCTATCTGAGGCATCAAACACTGCCATCTTCTTATCTTCTAAATTCTTCTCTGATGAATTTATCTGTAGGCTTAGGCTCAAATTTTGATTTCTACATCCCGTAAGCATTTGCATACCTTTTGTCATAATTTTTTCCTGTTCGCATGATAAATACACAGATCTAAATCATATAAAAAGTACAATTTCACAAATAATAGCGGAACAAAACGATTCAGATGAAAAACGAAGCAACAAAGATCAGTTAGTGTACAACATATAGGCATTCAGTGTACCTAGCATATATTTGTCTTCAGTTTGTCATATTTACATTTAATAATTCATCAGAAGTTTTGAAATACCACAGTGGTTTCAATTAGCGTTTTCTTCTATCACTAAATGTAAGATAAAAACTGTATTGACGATAGATACCTAATTTTGACTAATTCCTTGTATATAAAGAAACGGCATTCACTAAGTTAAAAAGAACCTAGAGAGGGGGTATAGGACAGTTGTCAAAGTCCAGAGCACATTTTGTATTCATGAGAATACAAGCATCTGGACACAAAGTTCAAAGGACAACATTGAAAGATTTTCCAAAGGTATACTTCAAAGGGGATAATATGTTACTTCTTCTTCTATAATAACTGTAATAATAATATTAAAGTCCTAAGCAATTCCCACAATTTTAAATTTTTAAGTTTATTTATTCACTACGCACTTATTATTATGATATCGTAGCTGTGTTCGATTGAAACAAACTCTCTTTTGTCTAAAATCCCTCATTTTTTCATACAGCAGCGTGGTTATTTTTTTGGGAAAATCAGACCATACAAGGAATATTTGTATTGGAACATAATTTCAAATATTCCAAGTTTGGAAATTTAATAAATATATAATTTAAACATTCAAATGTATTATATAACAACAAGTCAGTGCTTATCCTATTAGAAGGTTTGGGGTTTTGGGGTAAAATATAAAGGTTCAGTTTGATTCCCTTGCAGGAATACTGTGCCATCTTACTAAGCAATATGCATTAATAAAGCAATATAAAATTCAATGATTGAATATGTAAAAAAAACGAAGTTATATTGCAAATTGAAAGTCTACAGATTAAATGTATCTTAGATATCTTTACATATGATAGATTAATTTTTTCTATTAAGATGGGATTCATAGATTCACGATAAGAAGCCCATTACGGAACCCTATTATCAAGGGTATTACACACCAATTCACCAAGTGATGGTGTGTGTGCCTGAGCTAGTTATGGATACAATGTCATGTGTTATAATGTCACATTTTAAAACGTGGTCCAGTATTGGCTTGGGTAATATTTAATTTTTACCATTGGTAAATATTTTCATACAAGCGTTTGCAAAAATTAATTTACAGCAAGAACTAAGTAGTTTAATCTTCTTCCCTTATCCCTAAGATTTACATTGTTGTATGTTTCTTATGGATATAAGTTTTAAGTTGTACTGGAATCTCATGCGAATAAACCCTCGAGTACATATGTATAAAAATTACAAAAAAGAAAAGCTTGGTTCTAGGGGTTATGAATACGAAATTTAATTAATGGATCAGGAGGGATACAGTTCATGGTAACGAGTACATCTTATTAATGTTTCATAATTAATAATTAACTTTATATAATATTTGAATTTCTAAGTATAATATACAAAATTCCTGGTCACCACACTCCTTAGGACAATTTTGATATATGCTGTTAATATGTAATTTAAGTTATTTTTACAACACCATACAACAACAAAATCATATGTGTGTATCTGTAAGCACGAAGAACGTGTGCCTAGTTGACTGCAAGGTTAACATTTGGTGCTTAGAAATTACCTGTACTACTTTAAGTCAGTATTTGGCAATGGTAAACATTGATTTATTGTGAAATTGGAAAAATTAAATTCTGTTCAAGTGGAATTGTAGACTGTTACCAAAACGCTTTCTTACATGTCTGAAGTAGCAGAACAAGACATAGTAACAATATAATGTGCATATTTCATTATAATTTTTTTACTATTACAAAAAACATAAATAAATTTTTTAACGTAAAAAGGTCAAATAAGGACCGCTGATACTGGTGGAAAAACTGGTCATTAGGGACACCTGTAACTATGTCAGGGTTAGTGATTTAAGTGTACACATTTGAGGTGAAATGCAACTTATTTCTACAGTATCTATAATCCTCTGTTATACCAGCAATGTTTGAGGTCGCGCAGTTTGTCACGGATGTTTGTAGTTTAAATATGAACAATTGTTAGAAAAACTTTTTGTGGAAACTATAGAAAGGCTACAAAATATTTAGGTAAATTAATTAACCAAACAGATCTTATTTACATTCTAGAACATAACTTAAATATTTTTAAAATATCGCAAAAATGTGATAACAGTTTGATAACAGGTGGCGACATATAGTATATAAATGTATCAAATTATGATTTAGGCACAGTTCTTGATATACTGTTATGAAAGCTACAAATTAGTTACAGTATTTAGTGTAAAAATGTTATGCACGATTAAATTTTAACTATTTATAAGCGTAAATAGAAAGATCTATACGTCCATGATTGCTATAATTTGTTTTAATCACACACACACTTTATGAATTATACATCAGAAAAATTGTTCAACCCGTTATAATCATAGACTAATTTTTTTCATGCATACAAGAACTTTTTGTAATGCACCGCAGATGACTATCAATGTAAAGTTAACGTCGCACTATAATAATATTATGTGTAATAGACTGGGAATGACAAGATATAATTATATAGAGGAGTGCTGCTGTAACTTCGGCTACATGCTGACAATATGTGGTTACTTGCTAGCAGAGATACGGCACTGGCTGTAGTTATTATTGATTGCTTATTGATTTATAGTGATAGTTGTTAGAAGTTAAATAACAATACTTAAGTTTATACATAACGTAGCTATGGTGAAAATGATTGTTTCTGTTTCGGAACAATGATAATGTTTAGTTCAAAGCACGGTACAATTGTCGGTTGCAAACATAATTGAACGTTTTGTGAATAAAGGTTTTGTATAGTCGGAGCCTATTTCTATAAACATATACATTATTCATGTTTTCAAACCTAAAGACCTCTAAGTAATTTGCTGTTATATTACATATATTTCAACTGCGTTGAAATATTTGTTATAGAAAAGTCGTCCAAAAAACTTGATAATGCCATTCCTAAGGATTAATAAAATCGTTACAAAGAACTTGGTAAAAACATTTTCACTTGTTCCTAAACTCCATCTCTTTTAACAAAATTCTAATATTCAAAATTAAATGCGAGAATCATAACCTTTAAATCATATTTGTTAATCTTATATATAATTTTAATAGCTAACATAACTTTTTATATTTAAAAGTAAAAAAGTTTACTATATATGTTTTCAATTTTATACAATGATTCCTTGTTTAATTTTTTATAATATTACTATGTCGTTTTTAATTAATATAAATATCTCCTCTACATTATATTTATCTTCTTGAAATGTATAGATAAATAGGCTATTCAATGTTTACCTTTTTGCACAAGATCCAAAAAATGTTTTTAGTTCAATTTGTAAAATAAAGAAAAGATGCAACTTCCTCTCTCAATGTACATCCTTCAATAAGAGAGCATGGAAAGTGCATTGATATTGAACATTCTTCACAACCTGTCTCATTGATAACTCGCTCCCCACTCCCCCGCACCCAGGCCCATCCAGTTTATAGACCTGTCCGCTTATCAGTGAAACCAGTTAATTTGTCTCTGGCCGATTGATGCTTCCCAGGATTGAGAAACTTTTTTAGTAGTGACCTTTACAGAGTGATTTAGTCCATTTGATTTTGGCATTCGACAGACGTTATTACTTAGTTATTATAAATTATTACTATTTATAATTATATGCAATAATTCGGTAACGCAAATCACGGACATTTCAGCATTGGAGTGTTACAGTCTGTCCTCTTGCTTGTTTCCTAAAAAAAGAGATATTAAAACTTAAATTGTAATGAACATTCACAATCGAACTGATCTAGCTCCGGTAAAACCGTTGTCTGGTTATTGGAAGCTATAAGTACTAGAGAAATCCACAACGTACTGGCTAGTGGTGATGTCGCATGGAGGTGTCTCGGAAGTACGTGCAAGGCGTCAGTAAAAACAAACACTGACTCGTATTTCTATGCTGTTACACAAGGACGTTCACACGGGGGCGGCATCCTCAAACATATCGCAACGTGTCCCCTGCTCATTACTCAGACCAGTAAAAAACATATACGGAACCCACTGCCACCTGTAGGATTCTCGTGACCCTGCCATTTCTCACCTTTAATCTCACAACAGATAAATAAGATTAGGTGATATAGAGAGAGCCATACAGGACTGAGGAAGAATGCCTAAAGATCTAAAGATGACCTTTTAGACCAGAATCGCTGGCGTGAGCTTACACAGCGACAATCATCTCTATATGATAAAAATTCAGAGTCTCCAGCTCGTGCTAGAAGCAGAGAAAGATCGCTGCGAGATTCTCGCTCGAGTTTCGGAGGTGGTGAACGTGGCAGTAGGGTTGCGAGCCAGCAAAAAAAATTGGTATTTCAATATGCAGACGGATTTGTTTATTCCAATCTGTGAGCAATGTCCTGTATTAGAACAATTGATCTGTCAGGCCGAGGGGTATGATTGAGAAACTGCATTTAAGTTTTTCGGGAATTGCATGTAAAATATAATGATTTACGAGAATCACATGAGCAGCTTCTCTATATGCAAGGTACTGAAACCAGAATTGACGACAGTTGGCTAAATAAGGCCCTTAGAAATTCACCATGATGTGCCAGTTAATAATATGTTCAATGGTACTTGGATCTGAAAGATGACACATCGATAGCAAACAGTAAGGAATGCTTTGGGTGGCAAACAACACCCAACCGAAAAACAAAAAATTGCGAGTAGAAAAAACGTAACAATATTTGAACAAAAAATATCTAAAATTAAAACTATCCTCAAATTAGAATGTAAATCAAATATGGAACAAAATACAAACAAAGAACAAATTCCAGCTTAAAATTAGCCAAACATATCCATATTTATGGGGACAGTCACGCCAAGGGGATTATCTCAAGACCTGCAAGAAAATATGTACCGAGAAGCAACAAATGTGTGGTTTGTTCTAATCCTAGTGCACACCTCTGATATTATTATTAACAATGAAATGTGACCCATGTCGAAGGACTTAACAATGGAGATATTGCTATTCTGATTACTGGAACGAATGATCTGTCAAGGTGTTCGCCAGGAAACTCTCAACCAGCATTAGCACTGGCTGATCAAATAAAGAATTTTGTCAGTCTTAACAAACACACTAAATGTGGATTTGTGGTTTCAACTTCCGCACCGGCACGACATGCCATATCATTGCCATACTATCCAAGATATAAAGCATGTAAATAATAAACTTGATAGCTTCGCAACAAACTGTTTTAAGTTTAATACAGGTACATGGTCTACAGGCGGGTGCACTTTACTCGACACGGTCTCCAACCTCAACAGGACGGGGAAGAGAAATTTCTCCAACTGGATTCTGAAAGCGATACTGTCTGGCGATGGTGCAGTGTTATCTCCTAGAAATAGCCACACTAAAGAACCCTCATCACACCCTGAACATCGTGGATCTTCGATCTCCATTACAATCTCCTAATTCTTTGGTCGGCCTGCCCCACTTGTCTTCCCATTGCTGCGCCGATGACCTCGGGATGTTTGTGCTGATTGTCGCTGCGGAGACGGTCAACTACTGGAGATGATAGAAGAAACGACGCCAGTGGACCAAATGCGGAGATGTGCATCCGGTCCGGCTCTTCACGACATGCGTCGCCCTAGTTGAGTATTCGACATTACCTTGTAAAAAGATTTGTGCCTAGTGTTGTTAATTGGTGTGTTGAGTGATAAAAGTGATTCTGCCATTCCTGTAATTGTACATCCACTGTTTTTTAGAACAAGGCATCAAAGGAAATGGTGTCATCCTTAAAATATATAAACACTGATAACTCATATGGTAGCAATATTTATGATAAAAATGTAATTGGCAATCGCTGCCAGGTATTGCATCTCAACATACAGTACATAAGGGAAAAAGCTTGATGCCCTTGATATTTTTGCTTTTAAATGAGAAACCCCAGGTTCTCATTAATAACTGAACATGGGTATAAAAAATGCATGAAATCAATTATATAATTTTTTGTGGTTATAGGTTAGTTACCAGTTACAGTCGAGCTACACCATAAATCAGGGCCGGATACGTGCTTATATACTGCAAAAATCAAATTAAACATAAAGTCTTTTGATATGCACTCCATAGCCGAAGAAATGAATTTTGAAATTGCAGGTGCTTAATTCTTCTTTGAACAATCGCTTGAAATTGGTCAATTTTGGTGTATACCGCCTCCCAAAGTGGTAATTGTAGGAGATTTTACACGCCTAACTGCAAAGAATTCTTCTCAGAGATTTGTTTTCTTCAATAAAACCGAACAATGTTATCACTGGCGATATAAATATTGATTGGAGTTGGCTGGATCAATGTGCGCGAGATGATGAGATTGCAGGACCTTCTTGCCTCCCTCGTAACTTAAGACAGCTAGTTAAACACCCCATCTCGAGTGGGATCCTTATTGTGGTTCGCCAATCATTGCTGGACTGGGTCATGACTGACATAGTCGTACGAAGATGTAAGTGTTTATGTCTTGGGTACTGGGTTATCTGACCATTTCGCTCAGCTAGTCGCCATATCCATGAAACTCCTGAAGGGAGCCCGCACCGGTTCCGTGTATTAGGCGCTGTTCTAACATCCAGTAACTTGACTACTCTGAACTTCATACTAAGTCAGGAGACTTGGGACGCTATCGGATGTTACCGAGCCAGTAGATGAGCAGTTTAATTCTTTAATAAGTATTATTAATTATGCTCTTGATTTTTTGCTTGCCCTAAGAAAACAAATACGCAAAAGTCGAAGAAAACAGGATAAAGGATGGGTAACAACAGGTATTAAAGTGTCAAGTCAAACAATGAAAACATTACATGAAAATTTAAAATTGGATAACAGTGAAGCGAATAAAGCTCATTATAAAAAGTACAAGAACGTATATTCTAAAACAATTAAGCAGGCTAAAGCTAACTATTTAAAAAACATTACTATCGCAATCAACTAATAAAAGCAAGGATGCATGGAAGCTAATAAAGGAAAAGTACAATAGTAGCAATGCTAATAATAACATTTACTGTACGTATCAACAGACAGGAATAGAATCAGTAAAACAGGAAGTATGTAATATATTGAATAAACCATTTTGTATCAATTGGAGCTAATTTAAATAGAAAAATCAACTGATCCACCACTTAATAATGATCATTTCTTGGCGGAGATTGGAATATCCCTTCTTCTTACATCCTGTGAGCCCTGCTGAGGTTGTAAATGCTCATCAAAATGTTAAAAAATACGAATTCAAGTGCGAGTACTGATGGCATATCCATTGGATTATTGAAGGCTTGTGCATATGCAATATGTAAACCCCTAGTCTGTTATAATAAGCTTCTTCTTTCCAGCATGCTACCTTTTCCATCTTTACTAAAAACTAGTTTAGTGATACCTGTATTCAAAGGAGGGGGGACAGTTCGTCTCTTGGACTGTTACGACCAATTACACAAATTTCAAGTTAAGTAAAGTATTTGAACTTTATTTTTTTAAATAGATTATCACCGTACTTGCTCACAAAACATATTCTAACAGACAAGCAGTTCGGTTTTGTCAAGGACCGCTCTACTGGTATTGGCTACCTTTTATATGCCCATGTGGGATCACGGGATACTGGAGAGAAGGGACAGCGGACAACTTGGTGTAGATGATGGATCTGACTTAGGCGTTCGACTGTGTCAGTCATGGACAGACTGATGGAGGGTTTTGCAACGCCTAGGTTTTGAAAATGAGATACTGAGGTGGCTTGAGTCGTATCTTAGGGATCGAAAAACAATTTGTTCAAAACTCAATAACCACTACTCGGAAACTGATTGAGATTACATTTGGAGTCCCCCAAGGATCAGTACTTGGACACAATTTTGTTTAACCTTTACATAAATAAAAAAATTAATTTTTTTAAGTGCTCACTATAAAACCACGAAAATACCGTTATGTACGCTGATGATATTGCCTTCGTATTTTCTAATTACAGTACAGAAGAACCTCGAAATTTAACAGTATACGTATAGTCTTATCACAGGGCCTATCAACTTTTTAAATAATCTGAATTTAACATCTTAATTTCCCAAAAAACACAATTTACAAGAATTTAAAAAAAATAATCATCTTCTGCCTCCATGTGTTGAAATAGACGAAGAAAAAATAGAACACCAATTATCAGTAAAATATTTGGGACTTCAAGGTGGAACGATGACTTGACTTGGCGATCCCACTTAAAACTTTGTGTGTGCCTCTTTGTCTTCATCGTCCTTTCCTGATCTCCCAGTTTGTAAAATATCGACATGTTCAGTTATTAAAAATAGTATACTTTGCGTTTGGTAGAGTCACGGTTGCGGTATGGACTTCTTGTTTGGGGACTCGGCACCTCAGTACTTACTAAAAAAGGGTTTTCGTATTACAGAAAACGAATTGTGCGTGTTGTGGCTGGGCATATCTCGCAGAAGTTCATGCAGAAATGCATTTAAGAAGCAACAGCATTTTGACCTTTCCATCTTTGTATATTTAACGAGGGGACCATTATCTATGCAAGGTTTCACTGTGCAAATGTAGTAGATGGAGGTGTATACATGACCACAACACGCTGAGCCCGAGTAGATCTGCGAACTAACCCAAACATCGCTCGGCTCCTGGCGGGTGGGGACGAGCCTCAAAATTCAGGGGCTAGGTTTTTTTGGAAGCTTCCCTAGTCATTTAAAAAATATAACTGAAAAAACAATTTTTAAAAAAAAAACTACTAAAAGAATTACCTATTAGAGGGTTGTTTTTATTCGGTTGGGGAGTTCCTAGCCTTAAAAAACTCTATTTTAATTTTAATAATCATTTGTATCTTTTTATTTTTTAATGTAAAATTAGTTCCTACTCAGCTTGACTTTCATACAAATATTGTATTTTTATATGTTATTTATTTATAATGTACTAACTGACTTTTGTCTTACATGTAATTACATGTCTACGACAATAAAAAGATTGAAATTGAAATTGAAATTTCTGTGCTCAGGTGAATACTTGCCTCTTAGTCCTTTTTTAATAAACAAAGCTTTAGTTTCCTCAGGCGAGTCAGCCTAAATCGGTAAGCAAACTGAAGAAATGGATCTATCTTGGTGGAGGCTGCAAACTACTTTTGAAATAATATAGTGACAGTTATTTTCCATCATTATGTGTTTCCTTTTGTGTTACTTCACAGTTATGTGTTTTCCACCTGAAACTATTCTTCAGAATTATATGTTTTCTGGTTTAAATATGTTTATTTTATGA